>NW_015505967.1:218260-320342 GCF_001515645.1 Sinocyclocheilus grahami
ATCATACCAAGAGTCAAACATGGTGGTGGTAGTGTGATGGTCTGGGGCTGCTTTGCAGCTTTAGGACCTGGACGACTTGCCATAATTGATGGAATCATGAATTCTGCACTCTATCAGAAAATCCTGAAGGAGAATGTCCGAGAATCAGTTTGTGACTTCAACTGTTATGTAGTTGGGTTATGTAGCAGGACAATGATCCCAAACACACCAGCAAGTCCACCTCTGAATGGCTCGAGAAAAACTAAATTAAGGTTTTGGAGTGGCCAAGTCAAAGTCCGGACTTAAATCCGATTGAGATGCTTAAACAGTCCATTCATGCTCAAAAACCCTCCAATGTGGCTGAATTAAAACAATTCTGCAAAGAAGAGTGGGCCAAAATTCCTCCACAGCGATGTGAAAGACTCATTGCCAGTTATCGCAAACACTTGATTGCAATTGTTGCTGCAAAGCGTGGCACAACCAGTTATTAGATTTAGGGGGCAATTACTTTTTCACGTAGGGCCAGGCAGGTTTGGACAGCTTTTTTCCCTTAATAAAATAAATCATCATTTAAAAACTGCATTTTGCATTTACTTGCATTATCTTTGTGTAATATTAAAATTTGTTTTTTATGATCTGAATCTTTTAAGTGTGACAAATATGCAAAAAAAAAAAAACCAGGAAGGGGGCAAAGACTTTTTCACACCACTGTATATTGACTTTTATTGTCCATTTCTTTGTCTCCTACCTTGTTGGGGGGTTATTTTATATATGTTATATGTGCAGCAGCAGTATTTCTTACTTGCTCACAGCAGCATGTCTATGGACGTATTGGCAGTAACAAGTCTCGATACTTGCTCTGCTGCAGCCAAACACATTAACATTGCTATGTGTATTACCATGCATGTAGTTTACTCCGAGAGTTGTTGTGACAGAACTGATGATATGGGGATGTTTTGGTATGTTGCATTAATGTTATGGTGTACATTTACCAAATAACATGTAACTTCACTCATTACTTTAAAAAGTTATCTGATTAAATAGTGTGGTACATGTTATTCTTATTTTTAATGAAATCAGCAACAAAATTGATCAACAACAACAAAAAATCATTTGGTGTGCATATTTTATTTTCTATAATATTTATTGAAATAAGATAAATGAAAAAAATATTTCTGTTTGCCAGTGCCAGGTCCAACTTTTGTAAACACATTAGGAAGGTTCAAACTCAGGACATTGTGTTTGTCATCCTAATCTGTAGAAGTATTCTGATAATGAGCCCATAAACAGTGTTCTCGATTTATTCCTGGCTACCCTCAAATCTCAAGGCTGTCATGAGCTGTTTCTCTGTTTATCTCTCTAAGCAGGGGCTACAAAGCTGCCATTAGAAGGTGATTGAGTGAGACCCCCAGCCTCCCTCCCATCACCTTGTGTATTCATGCTGTAGTGTGCAGAGGTCACCATCCCAACCTGAAATCATCTTTATGGCCTCCTGCACGCTGTGGCTGTCAATAAAGTTCACTCTGAGTCCACTGTATTGGGACACTTTCATGCTCTGTGAGTTTAACCCTTAAAATGGTTCTTTGGTGACCACTGATGTAGTGGAGAACTCATACAGCATTATCTATAAGCCTTTACTAGGTCAGATGCTTTCCTGTGATGCAATGTATAGATTATATAAAAGGCTTCCCACTGAAATCTTTTCTACAGTTATTTACCTGTTATTTATATCACTGTTAAATTTCTAATTGGACCAAAACCCAATTTAAATTGGTGAATTTCAAAATGTTCCTTTTTAAACCATTTCAGGAAAATGAATGAAAGAAAATTCACTTTGACTTTACAATGTTAAATATAAGAGAAGCTGTTTGAATATTGCTTCAACTTGCTGACGAAGATAAAATTTTGTGTTTTGTCACTGAAATTTATTGGTGTGGTAGTCAAACACACATAACAGAATTATATTAACACTCTTTAATAATAAAACCAAAATATGAAGGAGATTCACAAAAGCATAATACTAATATAAAAATACAATAGGGCTAAATGAGAAACGTAACAAGGTGTAAATCATTTAGCCATAGTAACAACTAAAGAGCTAGACAGAAAGGAAATACAAGAAACATAAACGCAAGAATGAAATGAGAACTAAACCAATCATAACTCTGACAGTCATGCCATTTACATTACACCATTACTTTTTGGAAAATCTATCTTGTTACTGTAAAACTACACTATTTTGAAAACAGCTGAGCTACTAGCCTGTAATAGCATTAGGACTTATAGTTATATAAGGAAGGCAAAAATGCCCAATGCATGACATCAGAGTCATTTTTGTGCCATTAAATTATGTCATTGTGCTCCGTTTAGTGTGTTAAAATGAAACTTGAATTTTCCTCTAATTATCTATTTAAATTATCAATACATTATGTTCAAAACAGTTTGTGATGTTTTCAAAAGAACTCTTATTCTCACCAAGGCTGCATTTATTTGATTAAATGTAGTTAGAACACTACTAGTGTAAAATATTATTACATTAACTGTTTTTGTTTGTTTGTTTGTTTGTTTGTTTGTTTGTTTTTAATGTATTTTAAAATGTAATTGATTCCTGTGATGGAAAATCTGAATTTTCATTAGCCATTACTCCAGTGATCAGTCACATGATCTTTCAGAAATCATTCTAAAATGCTGTTTTGGTGGTCAAGAAAAATGTCTTATTATTGCCAATACTGAAAACCATAGGTTTTGAACACTGTATATTTACAGATTTTTTTTTTCAACTGCTTACAAAATCTTTACTTGTCACACAATTTCTGAGTCTGAGTTTCAGAATATTCACACAAAACCTGAAACTCAAACACCAGAATCACACACCAAATCTGCAAAACCATACACTAATTCTCAGTTTTCAATTTCATAAAACACTTTTTGCAAAACACAACAGACAATTCTCTATGTAACACACAAAAATCTAACAGGAATTACAGTTTTTCTCAGTCGCTTTGGTGCATTTCTCAGATCAGAAATTAAATTCTCAAAACTTCAACCTCCGTATCATCTAGTCAATTGTGCACATCATAAAAGCAATTTATCATTCTTTTGAACAAGTTGCGATTGCTTTGGTACATTCATACAATTGATTATGTACATTTGTCTGCAGTTTCCTACATTATCAGTTGCTAATGTCATGTTGCTCAAAATTTATTAAATAGTTCTCTGTGCAATAGTCTTACCCCCCAAAACATCTAAGCATTAGTTCATCGTAAGTTATTAAATGCAAAATGGTTGATCTAGTTGTCATAAACTGTGAAGCATATTTTCTACACATTTCTGTTAGACTTTTTGCAAATTTGCCATGAATTGTGCAGGTGAATCTTGACTTCCACTAATGAATAGAATGTAAATCAGCTAATAATAAACCAGCTCTCTGAAACAGCTCAAAGGTGCATCTCATGAACCTTCAATTGGAAAGTATGTATAGACAGAGGACAACACAAGAGTTACAAATTCTGTGGATATTTGCTCCCCATTGGCCTGGTAAATCAACAGTTGCTCTGTGGCCGATGACATTTCAACCACGCCTTCTGCTTTTTGGCCAGCCTCATCCACATATATGAAGTTGTGAGATGGTTCACATGATTCCAATTCCACATTGCATTGCAAGGGAAGATATTCGTTGTGATGTAAATGAAAATCTGTGGGCCGACAGACTGGCACGTCAGGAGGTGTAGACAGACTGCACTGCAATTCCTCATACAGTGCAACATTCTGCCTAAGGGGTGTTTCCTGTGTTTGCCGTTCTTATTTTGTATTTTCGCCATTTTTACATCACAATGACGTAGTAATGTTTTTTGTTTTTTTGTCAGACCACTAGTAAAGTGTAATTGTGAATCATATCCAGTCTTTCAATCAATATCCCACATACAGTAATGTGTAAATTTGTACTTTTGAAATGGATATATGGCATACATAAGAAGTGCAGCCTTCTGCATTTCAATGCAGTAACTGTCATCCAAACTGTTGCCATAGTTTACATCAGGTAATACTAACATATTGCACTGTTATATTGACAACATAACTAAGCATTTTGACTATCTTGTTTGTGAACAATGACACAAGGACTTTTCATTCTGATGGCACTGATATGTTCATTGACATAAATACTTACTTTTGAGAGACAAACTAAAAATGTTGAGTAATTTACAGGCTTTTGCAGGTAATCCATTGTGTGGTGCTGTTTGTACGAATTGTTTTGAGAAATGCACATACTTATTTGCAAATATTAAGGATGATTCGAGAAATGCACCAAACCGACTGAGAAAAACGTCTCTAGGTTACGTATGTAACCATGGTTCCCCGAGGGAACGAGACGCTGCGTCGAGTCGCTTTGGGAACGCCCTTGCGTGACCGCGTTCTGAAGCACGTGTCAAATCCGTCCAATGGAGCAGCGAGACGTCACGAGCAGGGTGACGTAAGCACCAGAAAGCATAAAAGCAAGTGATGACAATCAGCTGCTGGAAAGCTGACCGTGCATGCTCTGCTCCTAAACAAACGACACACACATCGTGTGTATCCCCTGCCGCCAGATATCGTGGGCAGGGAGAAACACAGCGTTTGTAATGCCGTTCACTCGCCATTGACTTCTCACTGTTTTATATATATATATATATGAGTGCTTGTGCGGACAGACAACAGTAAATAGACAGACACATACACAGAGCGCTACTGAAGAGCAGAAGCTGGTTTGCGCCCGGCCGGATGTGCCTTTATGCTTTCTGGTGCTTACGTCACCCTGCTCGTGACGTCTCGCTGCTCCATTGGACGGATTTGACACGTGCTTCAGAACGCGGTCACGCAAGGGCGTTCCCAAAGCGACTCGACGCAGCTCGAGTTCCTGAAGGGGCACTGGAATATTATGGCAAAGATGTTTGCAAATGTTTGCTTTTGAGGTGTGCAATTCTTGGATTTGTATGTAAAGTAAAAAAAAAGAGGCGAATTTTTGAAAATGTGTGTAAGCAGCTGAAAAAAATTTTAAGAGACAGCTATGACAGTGTCTATGGTCAATACACTGGTACTTTGAAAAAGGATGATTTTCTGAAAATTCATCAGTAAGCTTTTCAAATGAAATGATTAAAGTGTTTTTACCTGTCACTACTTTTGGCCATCTTATATATATATTTATATACTATATGAATAGTATATATTTTATCTTATTTTGTGTTGATTATAAAGTTTTAAGAATCATACACTCTTTGTCATCTTTTTAATAACAGAAAATCAGCACAATATGTTTGCACGGACTGCGTAAAAGCAGAGGATTTTTTAATCAGAATCTCAAAGAGCTCCTCTACTTTCGTTTTCCCAAAGACATCCCTCAGCTGAATAATATCTCAACAGTTATAACAGCGAGGGTCATCTTGTGTCAGTATGCTCTGAGAGGCCTTTTTGTTTTCATTTCAAACAGACGAACAGCTCAAATTAGTGTATTTCATCTTGCTCGCACTCAAAGCCTTTGATGAATATCTAAGTGGTGTCTGGAGCCACAGGGCTTTTGACCATTGATATCTTGCTGCCAGTCGCATTACAGGAATGGAAAGAGAAGTGCTCTGCCATGGAGAACTGGGAAACGGCAGTCACTTATCCCCTCACTTCATTATTCAATACAGTAAAAGTTAAGTCTACTGAGCAAGACACGAACCTCACAGGTGAGGCGCCTTTGTCCTGTTAAAGTGCTTCAGAAGAACTGAGCTAGCGAGTAATTATAATGGAAACTGCTGTATTTAACCCAGAAGTCAGTTATCCGTGCAGCTGAGAACAGCAAGGAAAATTTAAATGCTCTTGACTCTTTGTACTCTCTCTCCCAGGGACTGTTTTGCTTTCTGAGATCATGTCCGTCATTGCCTGGGGCAACTGTGGCATGTGCAACTGCCGGAATGTCTTTGCCACAGGCAATGAAACTTTGGCCTTCTCCCGAAAGATGACGGAAGTGAAATAGCTCAAAGACGTGACTGTGTGTTCTTGTTCTTTAGTTCCAGCAGAAGTTACAGCCGAATCTCCCACGGAAAAACTTAGCGTGATTATGTAATTTCATCAGCTGCCTGCAGTTCCAAATCACCGATTTTCTGATGATCTCCTCCTGGAATAAGAAATTCCCATTTACTCCTTGCTGGGTGATCAGCAGAGTACTCCATCAAGGTCTTCTCTCAGTGTCTCTCATTACACTTCCATACCAAATCACAGAGGATTCCGTGTAGGTCACTAGGGTCTCCACATTACAGTCAGTGTAATTGAAAGTACTCTGACGAGAACCATGTACCCAGTGCAGAACTTCACTCATGCATGACCACATCTTTTCTTCAGAAGATGTAAGAAAAGACACAAGTAAGTGTGACCAGGCCAATGTCAAGTGTCTTCCACTGTGTATTGAATGCCTACAAGCTGGTCTACAAATAAAGACACTGCTGTTTTCAAACATAGCGATTGCTAACCTCTGACATCGCAAGTTAATAAGGAAAGCGCTATTCTCAAAGCCTCAATAGCGCACAAGATTTATGCGTTGTAACATTTATTAGGCTAAGTTTTCTTAAAAAACTCTCAAAAAACTAAAATCCGCATGAGTGCTTTCCTTAATACAATCTAATTCTGAAGAAAAAGTCAGATGCTGATTTGAGAATGCCTTTTAAATTAAAATTAAATTCGTGAATTTACATTGAGGTACCAAATAGAAGGCAGAATTTAATTTAAAGAAGTAAAATTAAGTAAGGTTAAAAGGAAGTAAGGTTAATTTTTTTTTTATTTTACAAGAAAATAAATATTTGAATGATGGCTTGACAAGGACTTGCTTGAAAGCCTTTTTGGCTGCCAAAAGTATCAACCTTGTAAAAATGATACAGAAGGAGAGACAGAAGGGAGGATGGATGGATGGATGGACAGACGGACGGATGGACGGATAGATAGATAGATAGATAGATAGATAGATAGATAGATAGATAGATAGATAGATAGATAGATAGATAGATAGATAGATAGATAGATAGATAGATAGACGGACGGACGGACGGACGGACGGACGGACGGACGGATAGATAGATAGACGGACGGACGGACGGACGGACGGACGGACGGACGGACGGACGGACGGACGGACGGACGGACGAGATAGATAGATAGATAGATAGATAGATAGATAGACGGACGGACGGACGGACGGACGGACGGACGGACGGATAGATAGATAGTTTCTAGGTGGGATAGGTTGTTTCATTGTGTCATCCAACACTCAGTGCATAATGCAGAGTACATGTCAAAATTATAGAGTGTAACAAATAAGTGAAAGAGAATTTTCCTCCTAATGGGGCTGCCTAGAATGTGATCCAGATGCGCATGCACATTACTATTTGAAGGGCAATAAAAGGGGGATTCTTGATGGTAGTCTCAGGCAAGGAGAGAACATTATTAGTCTCGGATCTTTCAGATGTGTAGAGAATTTGTTCCTTATTTATCTCCTTTCGGCTGCAACTGGATCTCTGGCAAGTCAACTTCTTGAGATAATACATTTCCAACATTCGTAATGCCACCTTAAGTGCCTCTAGAGGAGTACAGTAAATTAATAGGCTGCATACCTCGATCTCAGGCAATTACATTACCCACTGATTTATGAAACAACAGCCACAAATGGGACAGTAACCTTGGGCATGTGAAATGCAAAGTGAATTGAGTTTTCGTAGAATTTGAGTCACCGCAAGAAAGACTTCTGGATAAGCAAACTACTTTTAAGAGTATGGGATATATATCAAAATACCCCCATGCCCACTAATGCCGTTGCACACAAGTAAAGACTGGAACACACTACACAACTTTTAAAAATTTAAACAGATTGTAAAACAGACATTATACACTTGCCGGCTTTAGAAATGGTTACTGGGCAACATTCATGGAGAATATGGAGAAAACTGGGCACCATACACTAAACTACCAGACTTTTATTTCAAAGACAACAAACTCATAAAGAAACATGTTGCTCTGTGCTAGGAGACGCATAACAAATGAAACAATATGATTTCTAAAAACTGCTACAAATATCAAACATGATTTTATGGATTAATAGTCTGAAGCTAAAAATCAGTCTGTGCCCATCCTAACTATGCAGTTTTCTGTGAATTCTGCTAACTCAGACTGGCTAAAATTTACAGAGTAGCTATGACTTTCAGCAACTAATGCTAACTACTTCTGCCCTAAATGATGTGAGGCTCATTTTCTTTCAAGATTAATTAGTATGTATTTAATAATATATCAAAATTAAATTCAGTTTTAACTATTTTAAGCTACTCAATGAAATATGCTAATCAGGTAACTGACTGCTATCTGATAAATAACTGCTGCTTTTTTCAACCGAAAATGTAAACACGCGTTTCTTTGAAATAAAATCCAGCAAAATGCACAAATGGCAATTGTGCAAGGCATATTATAAGTTTAGTAAATTAATCGCAATCTATAATAAGATTCAAGATGCAGGGTTTGGTGCTGAAATACTGACCATTTTGTCCCTGAGCATTTAAGATCATCTTTTAGCCAACAGCAACATTGTTTCCAAATTGCATTGTCTATTCATTAAATTCTTTCACCTCTTGAACACAAACCCCCCAGATGGTATTCAGAGGCCAGTTCCGTTGTCGATATTTAATCAGCTATGACTTGTTGTGATCAGCTCACTGGCCTTACGGCTCGGGGATCTGAAAATGAGGAACAACAAATGCATCTGATGGACACTTTGCATGATTTGCTTGTCTGTTGCATGAATTTGCCACAAGCTGGCAAGCCCCCAATAACAGATTAAAGCGAGGCCTGTTTTTGTTCGAAGCCTAAACAGCTAGTGACAGCTTATTGTCTCAAGAGGCAGAAAAGGACCGCCCGAGTTAGCATCACTGGACTTGTCACGTGTCAAAATTCTGACAAATCAGCCATGCTGCTTTCATCGTAAACATTATCTTTAGCTCTTGTGCGCATTTGCGCGTGGTGGGGCAAGAGGCTGGCAAATCTTGGACTAGCTGGTACTGTGCCTTTTCTATTACAAAAGGTAATGAGGAGAGGCTGGAGGTGAGAGTTCTCATCCACCCGCAGTAATTCCCCGGAGCCTGTTGTGCTACATTTGGAATCTTACAGTGGATGACTGCACGTCGCCTGTATTCGGCAGCTGTTAAGTCCTTTCTCTGTTTCAGCAAGTGCTGGGGGAGTATACTGCTAAAACTCATCAGGACAAACAAGCCTGAACGCACCCTGCATATTAATGAATATTACAGCGGCAAATTGCAGGTGAACTATTTTGCCTTTGTGAAACTCAGTCCAGACTTGTTGGGGGGGGTTAGGAAGGGAAAAAGTCGTTTTTGCTAGTCACTTTGGCAACAGGGTCCCTGTTGAGTGACAAAACACTTAAATTCTCTGTTGCAGTATACACTAAAAATGCTGTTGCCATTAGGCAAGGGCAAGATCAATTTAAAAGTGTCAAAATGGGCCTTTAGAGGTAAAGTGCTATTCTGAAATGCTTGACACCATTTAATTTGGCAGCTATAAGGTAAGGTCTTGTTTTTATGAGACTTAAAGATTGCTGACTCCATAAAGATCAGCACTAGAGTTTCGATTTCAAGAACCTATTCCCTCATGCTACATACAACACAAAGTACGGCACATGATGTGATGCTTCTAGGGACACAACGCATTTGTTCCTATTCAGAAACTTCTGTTCCAAGCAAATCTCATTTATGCTGGCAAAAGCATTTCTCTAGGTTTTTTTTTTCTGCTGTTGTTGAAAAATTTGCCCAGTTGTGACAAGAAATCGTTAGAGTATTTCAGCCAAATCCTGCACAGGCAACAAAATGCAGCATTAATTGTTGGAGCATTTACACGATATGGTGGGGATGGAAGACAGGCACAGCAGGATTGCGGAGACGTGACTTTAACAAGCTTTTATTTGACAAAATAAAATGCACATAAAAGGAACTGTAAGGGAGTAAAGAGTCTGGCAGGGGGTTGTGTAAGCCCTTGCTTCAAAGAGATGGTTCAGATATGACAATTCTGTCATCATTTATTTAACCACATGTCGTTCTAATGCCGTACACTGTCAGAAAAAAAATTTGCAAAAAAATTTACCTTTAGGGGTACAACAGCTTGTCACCTGGGCAGTACCCTCAAAGCGATAACTTTGTAGCCTACATTTGAATGGTCACGAGGTAAGTTCCTCATTAAATGTAGTACCTACTCAGACATTATGCGATTTTAGACACAGCTCCTGTCTTTGTGATTTTAGTTGGCTCTCACTTAGCAAGCTAACAGCTTAGCCTACTAGTTTACCATAGCGTTAACTGGAACTAAAAAATGCATAGTGATCTCATGAAGCGCTTTTGTTTAGCTACAACTCAACAAAATACCACAATAAGATGCTACTTTTTTAAAAATTTAATTATTGCGATTTCTACTAAAATGTAGAAATGGTGAAGCCACAATTATTGAACACTATTGTTCCTTCAGTTTTGTACTGTTACATACACTCTTAAAAATAAAGGTGCTTCAAAAGGTTCTTCACAGCGATTCCATAGAAGAACCATTTTTGGTTCCACAAAGAACCATTCAGTCAAAGGTTATTTAAAGAACCATCTCTTACCTTTTTGTAATCTGAAGAACCTTTTTTCACCACAAAGAACATTTTGTGAAACAGAAAGGTCCTTCAGATATTAAAGATTCTTTATGGAACCATTTCAAGTAGATATAACTGCAGACCGGAGATCTCCAAAATGGGGCGTGAACTCCAAAAGTGGGCAGAACCTCCAAAATGGGGCGGGGTCTCCTCTCGCAAAGACTTTCACCATTGGCTCTGGCTCCAGCCAATTGTTATTGACTTACATTTCAAAATAAAATTGTATAAATTAAACATTGTTTCTAGTTCGTCTAAAATAAAATATGCTATATAAATAAATATTGGGTAGTGACGCCTCGGGGTGGTTTGAGTTTGTTTTTGTTTCATTTTTTTACCAAAATAAAGTACCATTTCTCCAGCGATTGAGTCCTCGCTTCATCTCCCCGCACGCACCGTGACACTTAATGATATAAACAGGAATCACCCACGAGCTCTCACGCTAGCCGTCCCAGCTCAGCGCAGGGGAAAGATTTTACTTATTATTATTTCACTCTATCGCTTTGTTCTAAGCAGCGGGGGCGTCCCGTGGCTCGAAATTCATAGGGTAGGAGGGGGTAGTGATGCTGGGTGTAACTAAAAAGGTGCCATTGTCCGGTGAGGTCCGGTTGGGGAGTTACGGAACGATCTCATATCGCAACTTTGCAACTTTCTTTACCACATTATTCAGCGCCAATCCCGCTGTGCAGTCAATTTAACTGGTTAAGGTTAGGGTCAGGTGTAGGGTAGGTTTAGGGGTTAGCATTTTTTTGTAGCATAGTGTAGGAAATCAACACTTTAATTGACACAACCAATAAAATCTTTAGAATCAGCTGTGGAGTGGAGTTTGCACTGAAGTGGATTGGGGGAAAAAGTGTGCATGCGTGTCATGTGCCTGTCTGTCAATGGGAGGAAGCCACGCCCTATTTTGGAGCTTCCACCCCGTTTTGGAGTTCCCGCCCCCATTTGGAGATCTCCAGGCTGCAGTTATACCCTTCTCAACCATTTAGACAAAAAGGTTCTTCTATGGCATCATGAAGCACCTTTATTTTTAAGAGTGTAGTACATCTACATCATAGGGTAGAGTGGGGTAAAACCCCTCCCTACTGTTATTCCTAAAATAGCCACTAGATAGAGATACATTTTTGTATGAACTACGATAACAAGAGTGATGTAGAAGTATTCACCATGAAGCTGGTGATGTACCTGAGAGAAAACGGATTTCACAGTAAAGGTCCTTGCACACTGAGTCCAAATTTGTCGTATGCAGTTGTTTTTTTTTGTTTGTTTGTTTCAGTAGTCGTCATCCTTTCCCATCAAAATGCTTGCTACGGATGAATAAATGCAGAAAATCAAACCTGATCCAAATTTTTTTATTATGGAGGAAAGTTTCGGAGGCAGTGTGTAAACATGATTGACCCAACGTGAGGTCGTATTTATTTTTTAATGTGTGAACGAGAATTTTGGATGAGAATTTCAGACTCACTGCTGAAAATGATATCACTTATGGTCAGTGTTGGGGAAAGTTACTTTTAAAAGTAATGCATTACAATATTGCGTTACTCCATAAAAAAGTAATTGTAATGCATTACCCCAACACTGCTTATGGTCTTTGCACACTAAGAAAAGTATTTTAAAGCTTGTTGTTTCATAGAACATCACAGTAATATATGATATGAGAATAGTAAAGCCTGTAGATAGGGATTATGTTATTTAAGAAAAATATAATTATACTATTTATTTTTCAAACCCAGGGGGCATGGCTCAATTAATGTAGTTACTCTGTTCTGAACATCAAATATTTTGTTTTTCCATCTAATGTGTTCTAATTAGGTGGTTGAATAAAAATATTTGGACTTTATATTGAAAAATGAGGTAGCTAGTTAGCTAGCCAGTTAACATCAACTAACAATATTTTTCAAATAGGCTATTATATTTTTTTTAATTTATAATTACTGATTATATATAATTTTTTTATTTTAAGCTAAAACTGCCTGTACTATGATTTCGCTGTAAAAGTATAAAGCAAATTGCTTTGTAAGACTCTGGGCATTTTACCCCACCTGTGGAGCAAAACGCCCCCTTGGTACAAATGTAATTTTTGTTAAAAATCTAATAACATGAAAACTCCAGACATTTTTCATGTTTGGTTTATAATTAATGTCATTGTCACTAAAACTATAATAACTATTCTGGACACATTTTACTTAAAAAAAAAAAAGAAGTACACAGTACTTAAGGGGGTGTTTTCCCCCACTCTACCTAATCTACATTTGTTAAATGTAGACGACCATGCACAAAAAAGAAAAATTGAGCAATGAAACCGCATCAGAAATGACAAAATTGTCCAAAATATGTAGCAGGGGCAAAATGCATTTCAAATCAGAGGATTGGTAATCTGCTTTTGAATACTCTAACTCAGCTGCACAGTGAAAGCAGCATGTCCTCAGATATAAACTCATACATCGCCACTGTGACACAAAGCAATTAATATCTTGAAATGTCCTACGATGGATGATGACAAAGAAGGACAAAGACAGTTGGCAAATATCCTGTTGTCCTAGTCACAAAGATTAGCATATGTGCATGAGTAAATTGCAGTCCTCCCAGAGAGCAGAACTGTTTACTATGAACTTGATAAATGACCATTAGCACATACACAGGGGTCAAGTGTGTTGGGGGTCACAGATTAATAATCACAGACAGGCTAAAATGGGAAGCAACTGTCTGGCCAAAGGTCCATAAAGATGAATGATACAGTGAGGATAATTGCAGGTTTTCTTACTACATTTACTTGATTTGCAGATTCACTGAATGTAAGTTAAAGGGCTACATTCATGATTAACTCATTCACTCTAGTCCTAGGGAAAGTGTCCTTTGACCCAACCTTTGTATTGATTTATGAAAATGCATAGGGGCAGTTACAATGAGTGCTTGATTGATTACCATGAAGTCATTCTTATATGCATGCAATGAAATTATATGTCAGTGGTTTAAAGAGATAGTTCACCAAAAATTCTTTGTTTCAAAAGATCATTTTGCTCTACAGAAGAAAGAAACTCATACAGGTTTATAATGACTAATAATAATAATGTCAGAATTTACATTTTTGGGTGAACTATTAATTTAAGAAAAGGCTAGACTGAAAACCAGCAATTGCATTTCATCATATAGGCGATTAAAATGCAATTTTTATTCTGCATACAGTCACTTTAACCCAAGGGCACAATGATCCAAAGTACAGCCGACTAGCTGGATGAAATCTCTGAGATGATATCTTTATATCTTGATTGTAAACATTTACGACTAGGCCTCAGTATTTTGAAAAAGTGCTCATCATAAATGTCCTCCTTGTATATAACTGATGCCTGGTGACTCCTGTGTGTTTGTGCACCCTGCCCCATATGTCATGTTGATCAAAGGGAGAGTGTGTGTCAGAGAGGGGAGTTGGATCAATCTGAGTGTTTTACTCAGGGCTTTCTTCAACCCTGAGCTCTGTAATCACCTGCCTTAATGATACCCAAGAGTCATCACCGTGTAGCCTTGACTCTGTCCTGGCTCTTGGCAAGTCAGCAGCTGTGTCCTTACTACTTCATGAGCAGTCATGTCCATGAAATTCTGACCTTGTGTTGCTCGTTCGTACATAGGGAATAGAAGTGTTTTATATGCAAAGAATTTACAAATAAAGTGATAGACATTTTAGCAACATGTGCTAAGCTGTGCTTGTATTGAATGTGCATTTGTAGTGTAATAAGATTTTAAAAGTATATTTGAAAAAATTGTACTTGCAAATAATATAATGAATAATTAATTAAACACAAGGCCATTTATTTGTGGTTAAAAAGAGTACACTTTCATATGGAAGCACGTTTCCGCCAATGAGAAAAAAAAATTGATTTCTTTAAGTCATAATAATGAGAAAGTTTCTCATAATTTATACTTAGTTTCTCAATATGAGATACTTTCTCGAAATAATTACTTATTTTCTCATAATAATGAGAAATGTTCTCGAAATAATGAGAAACTTTCTCAAAATAATGACTTATTTTCTCGCAATAATGACTTTTCTCATAATAATGAGAAACTTTCTCAAAATTATGAGAAACTTTCTCGAAATAATGAGAAAATTTCTCGTAATAATGAGAAACTTTCTCGAAATAATGACTTAATCACGCATGTGCAACATAAGAGTGACAGCATGCTAGCGGCATCTGTTGGTCAAAACTATGCAGGAACATAGCAAAAATCGCTTTGTTCTGTAATCTAAAGTGTATATCTGTCATTAAATAATGATTTCAGATGAATTATCTGCCTGTAGTCTTGTTAATTTGCAGCACTTACCAAGTTACTCTGTCAGGTAGTTCATGGCTTCAAACAGATATAGAGGAATATATTCCAACAAAAATCACATGCATTTGTGACCCTGGACCACAAAACCAGTCATAAAGTTCCATTTTTCAACATCATCTGAAAGCTGAATAAATAATATTTCCACTGATGTATGGTTTGTTAGGATAGGACAATATTTGGCCGAGATACAACTATTTAAAAATCTGGAATCTGAGGGTGCAAAAAAATCAAAATACTGAGAAATTCGCCTTTAAAGTTGTCCAAATGAAGTCCTTAGCAATGCGCATTGCTAATCAAAAATTGCGTTTTGATATATTTACGGTAGGAAATTTACTAAATATCTTCATGGAACATGATCTTTATTTAATATCCTAATGATTTTTGGCATAAAAGAAAAATCGATAATTTTGACCCATACAATGTTTTTTTAGCTATTGCTAAAAATATACCCAAGCGACTTAAGACTGGCTTTGTGGTCCAGGGTCACATTTTATGAAGAAATGAAAGCCCATTACACATATAAACTTAATAAATAGATGTTCATTTCAATGATTTGTTAGTTTTATTAGATGTCACTTTCATGCATCACATGCATAGGCCCACAATGTTTATACAGTAGCCCAATCTCATCCCCCTTGCACAAAGCATAGTTGTTCGTTACCACGGCAACTGCTTGGTCTTCGATCAGCATCCCGTTTCTTGCAGGACAAACCATAGATATGTATACATATCTATGGGACAAATACTTAACGTGACAAATGCTTAATGTGGCTTGAAGTACAAAGACAGATTGAACCAAATTCAGTACACAACTTACTGATCATGCATGTATACAGGTATTCAGGTGGACCCAAGTGTTCTCAAGTGTGGCGCACAAAGTATGACCTATTCCTAGGTGTATATTTAGTGTCTATTTACAAAGTTATGAACAAACAGCTAAGAATACTAATAAGTTGTCTGTGGTCTAGATACTGCAACAAGCTATAGCTCACTTGGTTTTGGAAAAGAGTTATAATATTATGTAATGCAAAGACAAAGAAAATGGGAATCTGGATGACAATAGGACTTCATTGGCAAGGTAAAATTGCTCTTACAATGATTTTGACTTAGCAGTCACTGACATGGGACATAGCATTAAAGTTGTCATATGATGTTGCTAAAAAGAACATTATTTTGTGTATTTGGTGTACTGAAATGTGTTTATGCAGTTTAAGGTTCAAAAAACACATTATGTTCCACATACTGTACATTATTGTTTCTCCTCTATGCCCGCCTTTCTGAAACGCATCGATTTTTACAAAGCTCATCGATCTGAAAAGCGAGGTGTGCTCTGATTGGCCAGCTATCCAGTGCACTGTGATTGGCCGAATACCTCAAGCATGTGACGGAAAAGTTATGCCCCTTACCATACTGTGATGCCTTGTCCCGGCCGGAGCGACGAGACAAAAACATTATAAGCCATTATAAACGAGGCATTTTTTGCATCCAGTGGGGACATAATTACGGATTATAATGACTTATACTGTCTTTTTACGCATTGCATTGCATCACGCCACGTAAACATAAAACCATGTCTGCATCTGTGATCAGAGAAATGACAAACAACAAGCACTACTCTACACTGCTGAAAACACGCGTTTGAATCGTCAGTGGCAAATTCTTTAAATATAAAAACATACTTACAATCTGTGAATCAGAACAGCCGGCATTGTAGTCAACTCTACCAGGATAAGGAAACAGTCCTCCATAAAATGTGCTGCACACATCTGAATATTTGGGTTGAACTGTTCTGGAACAGTGTTGTAAATACAACTTAACCACTGATTTCTAGTCATGTCCTCTTTTAGAAGGCCAAATAAAGTAGTTTCGCTTTCACAACGAAACACAGTATCACACACGGCGGGCTAGAGTGAGCAGCGGCCAGCGGCCTAGAGTGAGCGGAGGCCGGCTTGAGTGAGCGGCGGTGGGCGGGCTAGCAGCAACCACAGCGTGAATTTTATGTATTTCCTCAGCACGGATCAGCTCCAGGCATGATGAAGCGGATATCGTCCTCTTTTGGAAGGCCAAACAAAGTAGTTTCGCTTTCACAATGAAACACACAGCACCTTCACGACATGGTGGCGGCAGCAACAATACTACAGCGAGAATAAAAGTTACGCCTTCTTTCTTTGCGTGCACATTTGGGCGGCGTTATGCAAATCTTCCCACATTGTGACGTAGACATGTGGGGGCGTGTTAGAACGAGCCGTTTTAGGTAGGCGTGGTTGACTCTTAACTTTTATAAAGAATATCTCTTTGGATTTGAGACTTTAGTCTTTGCAACTTTACAGATCTTCTTTATGCACCAAGAGCTTGTAAAACTCCAAAGAGAAAGAAAAAATTGAAATCGCATCATATGACCCCTTTAAATAAGAAATTATGAAATGGTCTGCAGTTTTTAAATACTTGATACAAGTGAAATAGAATTGTATTAACGTAAAAAAAATCCCTGATCTCTGGAAGTTATATGAATTAACAAATGAATTCAGCAAATGTTGCTTAGTTTCTGGAAGAACGCATTTTAAAGAAGAAGAAGAAAGCAATAAATTAATTTATCCTATTGGGGCTAAGAGCAATTATGAAGCATCAGTTTCTTAAGATCCCATTGCCTCCTTTCAAAGTTGTGTGACATTTTCAAAGCGATTATGATTTTAATCATTGTGAAGGAACACCTGTAGAGCTGAGCAATCACCGCGGGATAGTGAGAAATGTCAGCACTGAAATTAATTAAGTAAATGCCTTTTTCCAATTATTCATGAACAGTCTGCAGTGAATCCGTTTGCTTAAGTGATGATGGTATCATTGCATTAAAGTGAGGATCTTAAGGCTCTCAAGATTCAAGCATACTCAAAATGACTCATGGCCCATTTGTATTCCATATTTTTCTAGCTGTTGTAGTAAAATTAATTAGCCTGTGTTGATTTAAAGGGAACTGGGTTAGTAACTGAAACATTGCAGGTTCAAATGCCACATGGATTACTTACAGGGTTTTTTTTACAATCACTAGAACCAATTTCTCAGTGGGTCACTTTTTCAAACCTCTACACACAGTGAGCACAACAGCATTCTATGAGGGAACTGGGGATCATTTTTATTGCTTTGACACAAAATGCATTCAATAATTACTTCTTTCAAATTACAATCCAATGCAATTCGCATGTTTACATATTTTTAAGTGTGCTAAGATTGTTAAAAAAAAATAATAACAAATGATCACATAGTCACTCAGTTATAATAAACACTGTAATTTTTTCCCACATTTTGTCAAATTTGGCCAAGTTCCTAGAGATGTTACATTAAATTCTTTCCAGATGTAAGGTAGAGATGAGTCCCATTAACCAATAAGTGAGGCCTAACATTTTTCTTCCACAAAAACATATTTTATTTAGCTACAATTATCATATTGAACAGGTAACTGTATATATTTAGACTGAACCAGACAGAACCCGAAACGATGTCTCCTCAGCAGTTTTACACCCATGAAATATAGGGGAGACATCATGATAACATTTGTTGAAAAGTCAGTATCAACTTTAAAAGCACAAGACAATTTGAAAAAAAATCAATATTTTGCATTTTAAAGAAAAATTCTCATGAGATGTTTATCCGAACATATTTCCTGGCTTAGAGATACCTGAAGAAGTCAGATGGGGGGGGGGGGGGGTCATATTTCTCAACCTTCGAAGTGTCTGATTAATACCAAAAAAGTGTATTTTATGCTTATTGCATTATAAGCTTAACAACAAAAACTATTAAATACAATTTTCTCCTAACTGAGTATATGTAAGCATACCTTTAAATAAATTTTTTTAAATCTATCTCACATCTATCATCAAGTCTAAAACTTTTAAGGTGTCACTACAGCTAAGAGATCAAACGTAGAGCATTATCAATAATGAATCTTTTCAATAGCCTTTTTGTGTTCTCAAAATAGCTGGAGGTTCTGCTAATTACTGTACAATAGCCCCAAAATACCTTCAGCCTGAGGAACATTATCACTCTGGAGTTGGGCACAGCACAAAGTAATAGAGGATCAAAATGGCTCCTAGCTAAAGCACTAACCACTTTAAAAACGTCCATGGCTTACAATACATTCCCAAATCAATATTTCATTAACTGGATAGAGGCGAAATGTTAATATAAAAAAGAACTTTTGCAGCACTTACATTGAAAATGTAGCTGAAATAAAACATTGAGGGTGATGAAATGTTCATACGTTGTTTCTGCGCAAGTTTAATACTCCAATGTACAGTACAGTATGACACACTGAGGTAACAGTAACATTACCACTAAGTGTTTTATTAAAACAATATTTTAGACTGAAGAAATTTGAAGAAACATTTTAGCCATCCATGCCTTAAACAGAGAGCTTCTGCTAACATAGCAAAATGTGATATCCTTACCACAATTCAAAGGATGGCCTATAAAAAGTGGGGAAGCAGGAGAATGATCTAAGACAAATAAGTGACGAGATAAATATATTGGTTAATGAAACAAATTCAAGCACCAATAAAAACTTAAAACTGAAATAATGATAGCCTATGTTATTTTACCTACCAGTTTTCTCTTTACCAAGTTCAGTGTGACATTGCAGTGGTGTATTAAAACATATTGTTATGATTGTTCTGCTTTAAAACGTTGAATAGAAAATATGTTCTTATTTGCTTAAAGATGTAGACAGAATTTTAGCAAATACCAACAGTGACACCTAGAGTCTGACATGAAGAAAAAGTGTATGTTTTATTCCTCTAATAAGAGTTAGAAAGAGAGAAACGAGTTTTAAAATGTAACATAAATGAAAAACAACCTATTGAAAGTATTATGTGAGACCCAGGGAACAAGAGGATTAGTTTCTAAATTACATGGTTATTTTCTGGAAAAAATGTACAACAGACTCTTCTTGGCAGGTGGATAATCCAGACCTTTCACCCAGTTTTGACTGGGGCGGAGTCTGGGCCAGGGGCGGGTCTACGTGGTGGCACCGGGCCCCCCTGAAATTTTGCTGGCCACCCCAGGTGCCCCCCCTACCAGATGTCTTGCCATAGGCTTGTTTTTAGTATTTATACCTGCATCTGGCAGTGGTGGATCCTGGCATGTGTAGGCAGCTGCCTAGGGCCGCTTTCTTCTCTTCTTTATACTATACAAATGTCGAGAGCGCATAATGTTACGTGATCCATGTAATCCGCGAACACGAATCTCCACTCGCACGCAGATTTCCTTCACTCACACAAAACTGGACGTGTGCTTTTAAATATACATGGTTCTTTGATGAATTGTCTCACTTGCTCAGATATACGTGTACGCTCAAACGTTGTCCTCGCATCCCTGAAGACCAGATGAGCTTTTTTTTCTAATTTAGTTGAAGAGTAGGCTTTTCTCACTAAATGGAAGCAAGCTGATTATAGTCAGCCTTCTCTAGTAATTTATTCTATTATTTAATACTTATTTTAGTTAAGTGCTTAAATTGTAAATATGCATTTATTAAATTATTTTATTTAGTGCATTTGTATTTTGTTGTTTTTGTATATAGTTATGCAATAAAAGCGTATCAACCAGGTTCCAGAAATAATCACTGAGGGTGCTTCTGAAATTAGTGAGGGTGCTCTAGTCTTATTGCACATTTTCACATATTTTGTCCTGTCTGTTGCTATGGTTATAACCAGTGTTGGGGGTAACGCATTACAAGTAACGCGAGTTACATAATCAGATTACTTTTTTCAAGTAACTAGTAAAGTAACGCATTACTTTTTAATTTACAAGAGAATATCTGAGTTACTTTTTCAAATAAGTTACTTTTTTTTTTTTTATTTATTGATTGACAGCTCTCCTGTCCCAATGTTGAGAGAAATCAGATGTTACTGTAGTTCTAAAATAAATATGAATATGCATTAATTCATCTCACTCACACACAAAAAAAAACAGATTCAGTATTCCTCAAAATGAATAAAAAATAATCCAACTCAGAATATGACGTAAACCTGCAATAATTAAATGTTAAACAACACAAATATGCTTTATGTATTTAATCCCATTCTATTAAAGGGGTCATATGATGCGATTTAATTTTTTTCCTTTCTCTTTGGAGTGTTACAAGCTCTTGGTGCATAAAGAAGATCTGTAATTTGCAAAGACTAAAGTCTCAAATCCAAAGAGATATTCTTTATAAAAGTTAAGAGTTAACCACGCCTACCTAAAACGGCTCGTTCAAACACGCCCCCACATATCTACCTCACTATGTGGGAAGATTTGCATAACACCGCCCAAATGTTCACGCAAAGAAAGAAGGCGTAACTTTTATTCTCGCAGTAGTATTATTGCCGCTGCCGCCATGTCCTGAAGACGCTGTGTGTTTTGTTGTGAAAGTGAAACTACTTTGTTTGGTCTTCCAAAAGAGGACGATATCCGCTTCGTCATGCCTGGAGCTGATCCGTGTTGGTCGCTGAGGGAATACTTCAACTTAGCGCTGTGGATCGCCGGATCGACTTTCACCATTTTCACCGTTCCTTCGCCGGGACTGCCGTTCTCGACCCCGCCACCTCAGCCCACTCTTGCCCGGCTTCAGCTCACGCTAAGCCGGGGGTATCGCTCACGCTAGGCCGCTGTGTTTTTCGTTGTGAAAGCGAAACTACTTTGTTTGGTCTTCCAAAAGAGGACGATATCCGCTTCGTCATGCCTAGAGCTGATCCGTGCTGGTCGCTAAGGGAATACTTCAACTTAGTTTTATGGAGGACTGTTTACTGATCCTGGGAGAGTAACGTTAGACTAAAATGCCGGCAGTTCTGACTCACGTATGTACGTTTTCTTTTATCATTTGCCACTGATGATTCAAACGCGAGTTTTGGGCAGTGTGGAGTAGCACTTGTTGTTTGTCATTTCTCTGATCACAAATGCAGACATGGTTTTATGTTTACACGGCGCGATGCAATGCAACGCTACGCGTAAAAAGACTGTATAAGTCATTATAATCAGTAATTATGTCCCCACTGGATGCAACAAATGCCTCGTTTGTAATGGGTTTTCATGTTTTTAGGGCCTTTCGCACCACGGGAACCTTTTCATAGTACCAGAACTAATTGTGGAACTACCCACTTTTTGGCGTTTTCGCACCGCCGGAACTGGGTGCGATTTTAGTACCGGACTGCCTTTTTCGAGAACCAAATTAGCTCCTACTCCGGAGCAGGGTCTAACCAGCACAACTCGTACTAATCATGACGTAAGTAGCCCTCACACGCCATGATTTAAAACGCCGTGAAAACATACTGCAAACATTGTCAACTTATTTCGCAGGTATGGAGAACAGCAATAGATGGACGGACACTGAAGTGCAGGCACTTGTAGCAAATGTAGCACTGCCAGTTGTCGTTGGAGATTCTTAGTCCTCCTTTCCATTCTTTCAATCGCTTTACGTATACGTCAACATTTCTTGTCCATTATTGTGAAACCCGTGAGACACAACAAAAACACAACTCCGATCACAGCGTCCTCCATCCTCCTGTTGTTAATGTTGTTCTTCTTTGTTTCTGTTGTTGAACGCCGCACACAAATGAGGACGCTGTCGACCGGCTTACGTCACTTCTTAGTACACACTGTCCGTGCGAATGCAACCCTTTAAATGGTACTGAGAAATAGTTAGTGCAAAATCATCATAGTACTTTAGTACTGTACATTTAGTTCTGGAACTAAAGCGGTGCGAAAGGTCCTTTTGTCTCGTCGCTCCGGCCGGGACACGCCATCACAGTATGGTGAGGGGCGTAACATTTCTGTCTCACGCTTGAGGTATTCGGCCAATCACAACGCACTGGATAGCTGGCCAATCACAGCACACCTCGCTTTTCAGACCGATGAGCTTTGTAAAGATCGATGCGTTTCAAAAAGGCAGGACATAGAGGAGAAACAATAATGTACAGTATGTGGAAAATAATGTGTTTTTTAAACTTTAAACCACATAAACACATTTCATTACACCAAATACACAAAATAATGTTCTTTTTAGCAGCATCATATGACCCCTTTAACCAATGTCTTTGCTTCTGACCTTCGATGATCCAGTTCAACCGTACTAATAAGCACAAATTACTCTAGACAAACATTTGTGTCTTTTTTATTGCTGAAGTGTGTTGAAATTTCTTCATCTGCATTCTACTGTACGGATGTAAATTTACATTTCCTTCAGCCTGAGGCTTATTCATTTCACTTGGTGTGAAATGCTTTTATATTTGCCAAAAATATATATTTTTTATTTTAAAAACAAACAAGCAAGCCCTGTCCAGATTTAAAAAGTAACGCAAAAGTAACGTAACGCATTACTTTCCATAAAAAGTAACTAAGTAATGTAATTAGTTACTTTTTTATGGAGTAACGCAATATTGTAATGCATTAATTTTAAAAGTAACTTTCCCCAACACTGGTTATCACTATGTCAATCACTGCTACTTCGAGAGCAAATCCCACATAAATATGCAGATGTCATTTCCGAAACTTTGCAACGTGTGTGTGGCTGAAAAACGAAGTTTACATTTTAAATGGATTATAAATGGATTATAAACTCGCAAAGAGTGCTCTTTATACCTACTAAAAAGCTGTCACTCTTGTTCATCGCGATCTCACAAAGTTCTGTTATGACCAATTAATCTCACACTGCACAATTAACAAATTATTAGCAGTGTGTACACTGTATGTTATCATGTAAGGATTTGATTTCTATAACTCAGTACGGAACAAAAACTGGTGTGTTGCAGCCTTTAGATATGAGAGAAACCCAGCATATTCATGAGGATGATGAAATTGTTTTCACTTGAGTAAAGCCTTGAAGTCCTTTTAAGTGTTTTTCTTAATTGAATATGTACAATTTCTCATATGTTAACAAAAATTTTTTGATTTAAATCAAAAATTTGAACTTAATCCATACATTTGGTTACATTAATAAATATTGCATTTGATAAGATAGCATTTGCAGGTTAGCACTTAGCACTAATAGTGTACCATAGTCCATAGTTTACCAATTATTCTTCAAAATATATTCTTTTGTGTTTCATGGAAGAAAGTCAATCATACAGGTATGAAACATCATGAAGGTGAGTAAACTATCCCTTTAACTGTAATGTGGAGGCTTGAAAGTTAGGATTCATGTGAAGTTTATTGACTGCGGATATTATAATGAAAATTAATATAAACACAATCACATTGGAAGTAGAGTCACTCTGGAAGTAGCCTAGAACATAACCATGGGGATGAAGTGTGAGATACACAAAGTCACAGTTCCAGTGAATCTCAAAGCCGTAAAGGGAAGCAGAGTTTAAAGCACAAGAAGTCAGACTGAGGTAATTTGTAAGAGAGAAAGATAAATCCAGGCAAGGATGCTGGTTGCTGGTCCCCAGCACGGTAAGCAGGTGTGCTGCTGGACCAGCACAAGGTATGTTTGGCATGCTGGGACCAGACAAACTTGTGTATGTGTTACATATCACATTTCTTTTGAAATTGGTTAGTGTTTGTAGTTAAAAGCCAAGACAAATTTTTCAAATCAATTTTTATAATTTATTTAGTAAAGAAAAACACATGTTGCTGGTTACATGTTCACAATCTAAAATCCCCAGTTTTAAACAAGCACTGCTGTTTTGATAATATCCTGATCTATAGAGAGTAAAAGTAACACTGAAGCAACGTTGTAGTTAGTGAATAAAGTAGATTCACTCTACAAGTGATGACTGAGCATTAGTGATGACACCTGCAGTTAACAAGCAGAATCACTGAGAATAAGAGGAACAGCACGAACATAAAAAAGTAAAGAGGTGAGCAGAACACAACAACTATACTTACAGCCACAAAGCCTTAGATTAAATCAATATCTCACCAGAGGATGATTAAAAATCTGCAAAAACAGAATTACCATATTCACTTATTGCAAACCAGTTTGGCTTTATTTCTTTCATATGGTGCATGCACAAAGGTTGATAAAGTTACAATTATGGCGATTAGTGTTCCCTTTAGTTTGGCACTTGGCCATTGACTTTGGTTAAATTAACTCTGTATCATCAATTGTTAAAAGTGCACGCTATCATTATTTTAAATAATATTTCATGGTCCTGACTGCACTGACGTACCTCATACCTTTTTACCTTTGATAGCTGGATTTGGACATATGTGACTTCCCAGATAAGTATGAAAGTCTTAAAAACAACAACTTTCAGTTTTGAACTTTCATTACGAAGTTGTTATTAACTATCCCATTGAAAGAGCTCTTCTCATAAACCCTGTTATCCAATGTACACAAGCTCTTTTTAACTGATTTATGTACAGATCTTATGAAACAGGAGACAATTCCTTTGATGCTTGGAAACGTTTTTACCAGTGACATTTAATTTAATAATGTAATCATAACTTAAAGGGTTAGTTCACCCAAAAATGAAAATTAGCCCATGAATTACTCACCCTCAAGGCATCCTAGGTGTATATGACTTTCTTCTTTCAGACGAATCCAGTCAGAGTTATATAAAAAATTGTCCTTGATCTTCCAAACTGTTTAATGGCAGTCAGCGGGTGTTGAAGTGCATCAGTCCAAAAGAAGTGAAATAAAGCACATCCATAATAAAAAGTGCCTCACACAGCTGTGGGGGGTGAACAAAGGCCTCCTGTAGTGAATCGATGTGTTTTTGTAAGAGAAATAACCATATTTAAAATGTAATAATCACTTGAATCTAGCTTGTGCTCACTGTTGTATACGGAAGCAGCCCCGGGCAGATGACGTAGGACGTCTGCGTTTGCACATGCGCCGCTCAGAAGTGACGAACGAGGAAGCGCAGGGGAGAGATCAAAACAACACAACGGTCACGAATTAGAAGCACAAAACGAGGATTTGTAAAGAAGAATGTCTGAGGATTTCGATATAAGCCAAGAGGAGACTGGTTTTCCTTCGCTAAAGTAAGGAAACTTTGTTTCCTTTGCTCCTGTTATCAAACGTTGGTTTTCATGAGACTCACCGGCGCATGCGCAACTCCGACATCTTACGTCATCCTCCCGGAGCTGCTTCCGTGTACAACTGTTGGCGCAAGCTAGATTAAAGTGATTATTACGTTTTGAATAGGGATATTTTTCTTACAAAAACGAATCGATTTGCTACAGGAGTCCTTTTGTTCATCCACCCCGGAGCCGTGTGAGGCACTTTTTATTATGGATGGATGCGCTTTATTTCACTTCTTTTGGACTGATGAACTGCAACACCCGCTGACTGCCATTAAACAGCTTGAAAGTCCATTTTTAATATAACTCAGATTGGATTCATCTGAAAGAAGGAAGTCATATACGCCGAGGATGGCTTGAGGGTGAGTAAATAATGGGCTAATTTTCTTTTTTTAACTTTAAGCAATTAAATTGTTCAGTTCTACTTTCAGCAGAGGGAGCAAAATAAATTACAAAGTTATCATATACTTCAATACATTATATGTTTTAACCTTATATTTGTTTCCCTTTACATCACTAATGTGTTAAATAGAGAAATATGCAAGTAAAACTATTGTTACAACTTCCTAATTTGCAAAAGACAAAACGCTACACAAACCTGCCAATAAACGTAGTTTATTTTACAGTAAAAAAAAAAGTGAGATAATAATAGAGATAATAAATAAAGTAACAAAATAACAAAAGGGAAAATATATACAATATTTACAGAAACTATAGAAGAAAACGAATATAAATCAGGGAGAAGGACACAAGTGGCACCAAAGAAAAGGAAAGAACAAAACAAAACCAATCTAACTCAAATTCAACATCTAACCTAGCTAATGAAAAGAAAAATAAGGAAAGCAAGTCTTCAGCGTGTTTCACGCCCTGACTTACCTATTCTACCCAACAAAACAAAACAAAACATACAAAAGGGGTGCTCACATCTAAGCTGGTGTGTCTATGTCACTGGGTGTTGCAATGTATACATCACGTGACATACTACCTGTCCAGTTTTACCCTGGGGCGAGAAGATCGTCAACCCAATATCAAAGATAACAAATAAGGAAAAATGAAAATGGCAGAAAGAAAAGGAGATGTCAACTCAAAACTGTACAAAGAAAGAATGTCACTAAACATAACCAAAACTAACAAAAGGGCAGATTAAACAACAATCACAAAGGAACAGGAAAGCAAAGCTGTCTTCGCATACGTCCCGTCGCGCTTTTAAACTCTGGCGCCGGACAGGATTGGCAGCGGAAACCATGACGTCACGCACGCTAATAGAGATTGACAGCTTCCCGAACCAATAACCGTCCCGTGTAGGTGTGCCTAAGAAATTGACAGGAGGAGGGAGAGAGAGAGAAAACACACACAGAGACACAAACATCTACCGGGACGTAACACTATGTTTGTCCCCAAAAACACTACTTGCATACCGACAGCTGTCCTAATGACACTCAACCCTACAAAGCTCATGCTGGTGAACCAGCATCACCAGCTCCATTTTGCTTGAGAACAGCATGGATATGCTGGTCCATCATCTAGACCAGCACTATACCAGCATAAACCATCACTATATCAGAACTAACCAGCATAAACCAGCCTAAACCAGCACTATACCAGCAAAAACCAGCACTATACCAGCATAAACCAGCCTATTCCAGAACTAACCAGAATAAACCAGCACTATCCCAGCATAAACCAGCCTAAACCAGCACTATACCAGCATAAACCAGTACTATACCAGCATGGACCAGCTTGGAATCCATGCTGGTTTGTGGTGGGTTTTTTTTAGCAGGGGTGTCTCAAAAGTGGGGGATGAATTAGTGCTGTGAGGGGATGGCAAGCACGAATAAGGTTATCCAGATGAATGCAGAGATTTATGCATTGTTCAAGTGAAATGCCCTCATCACAGCAAGCCAATTCGGACTGTAATTCAGGAAGCTTCAATGAGTCATCCACCCAGTTGATTTGGGCTGCAAGAGTGCAAAAACTTCGCTTGTTTCAGTGAAAATAACACTTTACTGGCCTCCTTGCCACCCTTGATGACAAGAAATGAGAAAATGAAAAACTAAGACTGGTATTCTTCTACCAAAAAGTGGTGACCCAGTGAAGTTCTCAATCTGTGAGAGATGAAATCATGAACAGTATTTTCGTTTCATCCGAGGTGTAAAGATGTGTGCGATTGTGCTAGAAAGTAGGAAGGTAGTTGTACTAGGAACATCATTCTGGAGTTCAATCAAACTTATTGGGTAGGGATAAGAGAGAGTTGAATCCAATAATACATTGACAGACCTGGAGGACTAAGCTATCAGTGGGTGAAGAATCGTTATTGAAACTAGGCATGCTCAGCGACTTCAAATGGGATGGCGGCTGGAGTGCTTGAACCGATTTGACAAGTTCCTTGTTGATGATGAGAGGAGAGCATAGTAGGTGAGGAGGAGACATCTGTTTATAGTTTCTGCATTTCTGCTTGAGAGTTAGGATCCATGTGCAGTTTATTGATTGTGGATATCCTGAATACTGATATTAGAATGACAATGAATGCAAACACACTGGAAGCAGAGAGGTGATACAACATAACCATGGGCATCAAGCGAAATACAAAAAGTCCAGTAAATCTCAGGGGCATAAAGGGAATCAGAGTTCAAACCATAAGAAGTCAGTCCAAGGTAATTCATAAAGCTTCGATATACATTAAGCATGTGAGGTTATTTCGAACAAAATCGGGCCAAAACTATGTTTGTTTGGAGTTTGTTTCGGGAGTTCGAAACAGTTTGCCAAAGCAATGATATCCACATCACTATGATCAGATTCTTTCTTAACTGCTGTTTTCTCACTGCTGTCATTCTGTTGTGTGTCTATTTTGTTATTGAGAGGAAAGCCAGCAGCACATTTTTACATATTCATCTAAACGCATGAGGATGTTCAGTAACACTATATGCTTCAAAGAAATTTCAAATTCAAAGGAATTTCAAACATTCTTCATACTTTGCTTTGAGTATATCGGGGGCCTTAAAGAGAGAAAGAAATCCAGGCAGGGGTCAAAGGGAGAAAGGGTGCTTCTCAACCGAAGGGATGCATCCTAGTAAGGGTGCATATCTAGGATGTCACGTCATCAAGCTCCGTCCAAGGACATCTTAATTTGAAGGATTCTTAGTAGACAGGCATTGTTTCACATCCTTCATTTGACCTGTTTTGAAGGATGCTTTAGGTGCATATTTTGCATCCTTCTGTCACCCACAATCCTTAGCACACTTTTCAATTCATGAAAAAATAACTAGCTGAAAATGAATTGGCACTGAGCTCATTCAATTTCATTATGTAATACAAGACAAAATTTTTTTGAAGATGTAGGCATTATCTTTTCTTTTAATATGTGTACTGCATTAACAGAAAGTCAGTTAACATAATATAAAGATGTTTAAGTTGTCACGGGTGGTTGCAGTATAAGTAGCGCACAAAGGCAAATAATCCAAAGGAACAGTCTTTAATTCCAGAGTCACTCCGGAACACTCGGTAAAAATGGATCACACAACACCTTAACATTGATGTAGACAGGACAAAGGGAATCAGGAACACAAGGAGTATACATACACACAAGACCAAATGGGGAACTAATGCAATGGATTAATGGGATTAATGCAATGGCGCCGACGCTGATGGCTGCCTCCGTGGCGTGCTCTGCAGTTGTTTTTATGTTTTTGTTAGTTTGTCCTGTCTTTAGTTATATCCCTGCAATCAGTTTCACCAGAGACGAATTGCTGGACATTCGGAAGTACACACCACCCGATATTTCACCGGTTTTCGACTATTCGGATGTTTTGCTGGACATTGTTGTCGGGGGAGCTGTGGCGCTGATCAAGCGCTTCAGGACGCGCAGACGGGGGAAGCGAGCCGGCGCGCTCGTGAAGCTCAGACAGCGCAGATTCAGGACGCCATTGCCTAGCATCCATCTGGCGAACCTCTGTTCTTTACCCAACAAAACAGACAAACTCATTCTGCTCTCCCGGACAAATAAGGATTTTTCTAACTCTGCTGCTCTATGTTTCACAGAGCGGATCGCGACGCAGAATCAACATTCATTCTGATTCTGATTCTGATTCTAAAGAGTTAATTAATTCGACAACAGGTGAACTGAATGCAACAAACAGACAAATTACAGGAACAGTGAAAACACATTGAAGCAGAAAACAGAACATAACCCTGACAAATATAAAGTATATATATTCTTCAAATTATAATTTTAATAGTATTTTTGCAGCATGACCACAGGGGCGGAAACAATTGTGAAGTAGCCAGAACTACTACACTGTCTCATTGTAGCGTTCAATGCTGAGAAGGACTTGAAGCCCCCGAGGGACTGGTCTAGAGAAGCACCTAAACAGTTGTGCTTACTCTGTGCCTCAGTAGGTCACCAGTAATTATGCTGCATTCATGACGTCATAATTACCGCAATTTCAAGATGACAACATGATGTTCTACTCAGAGGTGCTCACATCCTTGAACTCTGAATTATGCATTTCTATGGTAACACCATCAACACCTAAACATAGCACAGCGATCAGGTGGTACAGCGGTCATGTGGTACAAGTCGTACCTCTAATTTTACAAGTTGTAATTACGAGTTCTACTAGGATGTAAATGTTTTTTACAAGTTGGTATCTCGTAATTACAATAATTACGACATGGCATGAATGCACCTTTAGTCTGATGCGAAACAAATGTGGTAGTGTCAGAATTCTGTGGATGGAGGGCTCTGGTTGCACTCAGGGAAGAAAACCCATTCAGAGGATGTTATATTTAATGTACATGATTAAAGGTTCGATAGGATCATTATTTAAGCTTCCACAGTCTTTATGTCAGTACAAAAAGAAATATAAGGGATACAGTTTAACTGAAATAGTTTATATAAAAAATAATTTTAAAATAGGTAAATGTGTGGGGTAATTAATAAAGCTTAGTGGAGTTTCTAAGAAAGAATGCTTAGGGGAAAAAAAGTGAAATTGTGGCTGTAGCATTTATTTTGGGTCTCAAGGGCAAAACATCTTATAGTGCTTTTCAGTTTGGATCAAGTGGTATCTGCCACATATTTTATTAGTAAACCGAAATCATTTGTAACTATTCCCCCACAGGCTGATAAATGAACTTCTCCAGGCACTCTCTGAAAACAGTGGAGAGCTCAAAGTAAAAGTATTTTCTTTGCAAAGAGCTTCTTTGTTTTGTATAAACCATAAATCTGTACATTACAAATAATTTAGTATTTTTAAAAGGAAGTTAAGGCAGATTATAGCTGTGTATTTTTTAATACCCTGCACAGGGACGCTGGAAGTAGGGGTGCTGAGGGGGCTGTTTTCACATGGTTGCAAATGCAACGGCAAGTTTGTTCATTTAAATGTATTCAGTTTTAGCGTTTAATAATTTATTTGTAATGATCTATGAAATGTACATTGTAAGTGGGCTATAACAAACCCATGTTTATCTTTATAAACATGATTCATTTTACTTGTGATGTTTTCTATATGGGATTATTAGCCTAATCCTCATGAACACGTGACGCTGGCGCGTGGTATCAGACATGAACTATACAGAATGCGAACAAGATTAACTATGATGAGATAATGGCGCAAAAAGCGAATTTCAGATTTTTTTAAATGCCCGTCCCAGCAAAGACTTTCCAAAATAGGCATCCAACACCAGCCCCAGCACGAGCACGGAGACAAGTAAGCCTACCAGACCCAGCCCAACCCCCAAGATTGATCAGCTACTATCGATAATTAAAAAAATGTGATATGCAGTCAAATTTCCCAGTGTGTATGCCACTTAAACGAGTGTTCATATCGACGCACTTGTAGTGCTTTGTGGAGTTGTTAAATGAGGTGATCCCGCCTCCCTTTCACCCAACAAGGACACACACAGCACCCCCAACCGAAAACATCTTCTCACGCCCCTGACCCTGCAGTAGGTTAGTTTACACCATAGCCAAAATACATGATTTGACAGGCAGATGGTATTAGCAAGAGGGATATGTAAATTCTAGAGAGCTCTTCACTGGACAGAGCTTTTTAATATGTAGGATAAGTCATCATTGTTTTTCGTGGAAGTCAAATACTTTTTAAATGTGCTAAAAATTGTTAACTTTTAGGACTACATTAGCACATGGACGACTTCAAAGCTAACAGAAATGGACTAAAAGTCACAGAACTCCAACTTAACACTCGATTCCAATGGCAAATCACAACTACATCTCTCTTAGATGCATGGTTTACATTGAGCCATATTCTGTATGTATATTGCACTTAAGTGAAATGCTATGCATGTAGCAAATAAATTGCCTAAACCTTGGTTTGAGTCTAACAAAATGTCTCTGCAGCTCCATTTGCTCATCTTTAAAGCATGTCTTATTTATCATCGTTCCTCATGCAGATACAAATTTGGAGATGGATCAGGCTATTCCCTTGTCTTGACATTTAAATTTTATGTTTTGTGATGGGTAAGGCAAGTCTCTAAGTCAATGATGAAATCACTGCAAAACATCCTGCTTGAATGAATACAAACATGTTCTTTTTACATCCAAAAATAAGAAACTCTGTGCTCATGATATTTAGTTTGACAAGGAATCCGTTTATAGACGTTTACAGTTTTTTTTATATAGATTTGCTTAATTTAACCTGAGGTCAACACAACATTATTCTGCACCTGGTTATGTTTTCTACAATTTTCCACTCATAAGTTCATGTTTATGTGTGGGCAGTAAAGGGGAGAAAGGTTAGGATGGAATTCAATTTCTACCAAAGGGCCGAGGGGGGTGGGGGAGCAAAGCAAAATTCTTTATTGATTTTCAAACCTATATTAACTTACAAACCTTTAAAGACAAATCTACTGTGAACAATGAAGTTGCATGTTGTCGGCCATCAGCCAACATTAATTTTTTTTAAATAATTGACTTAAACTGCATAAATCCTGGTGAAAAACTACATTACCCTTAATTCTGCAAAGATTCTCTACCAATCAGAGAATTGTGACAAATAAATTGCAGCCAAGGATCTGCGTTTACTCCCATGAAGCATTGCAAAATTGCAAATTATGCAATACACAATACCTACAGTACTTCATGGTACTGTAGTCTTTTTCTCAGTAAAGGTGTTACGTAGGTACACAGTCTTTCTTTTTGTCTAATTTTCAGTTTTTTTGCTTCAGATCAAAGGTTGCACTGTATGATTTACCTCATAGCTAACAGATTTGGTTCATGGCTTTTAACAAAGACTTTTTAACTCCTGTGGGAAAAATACTTGTGGAACCAAAGAAGCTGAAAAATTTAGTGGGCATTGTTGCACTCTATTATGACGTATGAGCAGCTGTATTAGTGATACAAAAATACTAGTCCATTTTTATTTGAAACAACAAATCAAAGTGACATACTCAGGCTGTATACAGGCTACATGGTGCCAATATGTATTTTAGCTGGGTTTCCAACTATACTTAGAGAAATGTGGACATAACAGGTACTTGTAGTGCTGTGTGTTGAGGAGTGGGAGTGAGGGGGAGACCAGGGCTCTAACCTGAAATTGAGGGCACTTGTCAGCTGAAATTGGGGCCAGGAGATAGCATTTTATTTGAGATCACACTGCAGACCTCAGGAGCAGAGCTCTCTAACAAGAGCCACGTGGTACTATGGGGACATTAGTGACAACATTGAGCGCCTCAGCACAGAAATCTTCATCTTATCCAGGTTTGGGTCCCTCTAGTGATGGCTGAGGTTTTAATGGATTAAGGTCAAGAAGTCTGAAACCAGATCAGTGTAAAAGGGCAAGATACGCCTGCAGCAAGAAACCCCAGTGGTGGAAATTGAACAACATTGTAGTACACATTATATAGCCAGGATAAGTCCAAAACTGTTTAAAATTCTATGCTATCCCTTGTGAAAAAGAAGAATATTCTTTGCATACTTCTAAAAAGATTACTTATTAAAGTAAGAGTTTTAAAGAATATTCTTAAGTGCAAATTGAATGTAATGTTTTCAGACACTTAACTGCATGTTATGTTATTCACACTTAAATGAAAATTTATTATTGTTTAAATGTATATTAAATGCCATTAGTTGAACTTAAGAGTAATGTTTCGACCTGCTTAAGTAGGATATCAGTACTTTTTATATCTAATTACGTAATTTCTTCTGTTGTCTTTGAAATATGGTTAAGTGTACTGCTGAATGTACTGTCAAGTAAACTAAAATATGGCATTTCTGTTGAAACATCTGTCATATATTTGTAATTACACATTTGTAATTATGAAGTTGCAGTTCAGTAGATTGAAAAAATATGAACTTCAAATGTAATATTAAATAATATACTGCAATGTTAAGACTGCATACTGTATAAAGATAAAGTGATACAGGCATTCCTCCAGTCATTTATCAAAAAGTGTGTAACGGTTTAATATAACGTACACTCACTCTGTGCTGCAGCCTCTCTCTGTAGTCTCATTCTGACTCCTAAATTCCCTGTACACATGTATATATACACATACACACAGGTATAAATGGTGTACATTACAGTAGTTAACCTAAACATGTTCACATGCTTTCATTACAGTGTGTTAAGAAACATCGTCATGAAAGTGAACTTTCTTTAAGTACACTTAAGTGGCATTATATTTCATTAATATTATATTACCTGCAAGTACAGTTTTTTTAGATTTGAAGTAGACCACAAAGTGTACATTTAATACAATTAAGCACATTTTGATTTTTGATTTCATATTTCATTAGATAATCTGGTGGTATACTAAAAACTAAGGCCTTACTGGAAACTCTTTTATGATCAGATTGGAGCCCAGTTGGGGTGCTGATTACTAGGTCTCAGCTGATAGATAGAGGAAAATGCGCAAAGCAATGCCATTCCCTCAAATTATAAGCCATTAAGGAGCTGCTTCAATTTCACCCTCCTAATTTAATGAGAGGAATAATGACACTGCAAAACAGAATAAAGGACTGTGTCTGTTTCAGATAGAACAACCGGAGCTGGAAGGGTTTACGGTAATTTGGCATTAAACATTTTGGGTGAATTAAATCCACTTATTGAAAATAAAAAATTCATTGCATTCCTCCCTGTGCAGATGAAGCAGTGTTACATATTCAAATAAGTCATAGTGTATTGATCAGTCCACTGAAGGAGAGTAGTAAATGAACCCAAGTGCAGTTTATTTACAATGCGAAATCCAGAATCCAACCAATAAACAAAGACTTGACTTGAAACAAACTTGACATGGCATGAACGGACTTGGCATGAACAGACATGACCATGAACAGAAACACAATTTACCAACAGCAGGTTACAACATTAATACACGACGAGAGACAATGGCAACAAGAGGGCTACTTATAGCAAACACTAAGGGTCACATGACAAGAATCAACCAATGAGCAAACAGAACTGAGAACCACATGACAGGACAATAACCAATGAGGAACAAGACACATGACTTGAACAACCAATCACAACATGACACATACACAGGGCAGAAATACATGAGGGCAAGGGAAGCATGACACTAACATCATGAATGAAATTACAAAATAAAAGACACGAAAACAAGAACATGAAACAAAACCTAAAACAGACCTTACATATTCCCCCCTCAAAAAGGCGGCTCCAGACGCCTAAACCACCCAAAACAACAAAAGTCCAGGAGGGTGGTGGAGCAGAAGTAGTCCAGGGGGCGGGACAGAGGGCCAGGCCCCTGAAGAGGAATAGGACCTGGGGCCTCATTTATAAAACTCTCTGTAGATTTCATCCTAAAAGTGTACGTATGCTCAAAAGCTAGATTTTACGCCAGAACCTGCACAAAAATCCCTTTATAAATCCCAGTCAGGGGAAGATTGTGCGTACGTGCATCTCCATCCCGTCTCCTCCCCGAAATCACCATATATGGAGCTTACAACGCCTAGTTTTACTATGCATAACCTCATCTGCATATCCTTTCCATGCATATTCCCATCCACGTGACATCATGTTTAACACCGTCAAAGATAAAAGACATTAAGGAAATATGAGATACGGACTATAAATGCCATCAAAAATCAACCAATATCCTTGTTATGTTTTAGAATAAATATATCAAGATAAAAACAAAAATAAAAACAGTTTAAAATAGTTATCAGATAAATATTTTAGAATAAAGTTGATCTCATTCTTTAACACTGGCCAAATAGTAGCCGATTTCAATTGTTTTAAACAATTCAAATCAAACATACTCAGTTACTAACATAACCTCGGTTCCCTGAGATACGGGAACGAGTACTGCGTCTTGCTTAAGACTCATATGGGAAAAAGCCTTTTTTCTCCTGAACTGAAGCCTATTCATTCACGGCCATTGGTTCGTGCAGAGCTTAAAAAACGAACCAATGGCGATGAAACCCGCCAAAGCCCGCCAGAATGGGCGGGGCATCTGGCTATATAAGCGGGCGCTCGCCACAGGATTCTCAGGTTTACTTCGACTGAGTCGTGCAGCTACATAGCACAGCAAGTAACGCAGTACTCGTTCCCGTATCTCAGGGAACCGAGGTTACGTTAGTAACCAAGTACGTTCCCTTTCGATACTTCACTCATACCGCGTCTTGCTTAAGACACATATGGGAACAGTCTAATCACGCCGTGCTAATGTAGTGGAATGACTTAAGGTATAACTTCCATAAGCAACCAATGCTTATAGAGAAGTCATCAATAACCCAAGGCTAAAATGGGCTGAGCTTTCTAGGTCACAACCGGCCCGGTTAATCGTTCCAGAGTATACCCGTAACTTCGACACCCAGGGGTCAAGAGCTAACAGGTGAACAATACCAGAGAACTTGGGCACGGTACGGCCAAGGGCTTTCTGTCATGTCCGTTTAAGCAGCGCATGCCATTTCAAGCGGAAAGGACCCTGGCCTGTAAGGCCAGGACTTCCAGGTTATAAAACCTCGCAAATGTGGACGGTGAGGCCCAGCCGGCCGCCTCACAAATATCCGCAATGGATACACCACTGGACCATGCCCATGACGAGGCGATGCCTCTAGTCGAGTGGGCCCGTACTCCAATGGGGCATTGGAGGCCCAAGGAAGAGTGTGCTAGCGAGATGGCATCTACTATCCATCTAAAGAGTCTTTGCTTCGTAACCGGAAACCCCTTGGTGCAGTTACCGAAGCTGACAAGAGTTGTTCCGATAGCCTATAGGGAGCGGAACGCTCAATATAGATTCTCAATGCCCTGACGGGACAGAGCAGAGTTAGCTCTCTGTCCTCTTTAGTTGGAGGAAGCGCGTAGAGCGTAATGACCTGTGCTCTGAACGGAGTGGAGAGCACTTTAAGTATGTAATCGTGCCTCAGTTTCAGGATGACTTTAGAGTAGTTAGGCACGAATTCCAGGCAGGCAGGGCTAATTGAGAATGCCTGCAGGTTCCCTATTTGCTTTACTGATGCCAGTGCCAGAAGCAGAGCAGTCTTTAACGACAGCGACCTAATGTTGACGGCCTGTAGCGGCTCGAAAGCGGGGCCCTTCAGGGCCCTCAGCACAGTGGGAAGGTCCCATTAAGGGACGGTTGGGGGACGAGGCGGATTCAGCCTCCTTGCACCCTTCAGGAAGCTGATGACCGTGCTATTTTTGCACACTGATTGGCCCTCATAGCCGCCACATAGATTTTGAGCGTGGAAGGGGAGCGAACCTTATCCAGCAGCTCTTGTAGAAATGACAGCACCTCTGCTAATTCAGAAGTGAGAGTGTCTTTGCCACGGTTTAAACACCAGGCAGAGAAAAAAAGACCACTTTAAGGCATAGAGGCGTCTCGTAGACGGAGCTCTAGCCTACGAAATTGTGTTTAAGAATCGCTCTGGGAGACATGAAGCCTCTCGTCGAGCGGCCAGAAGTGCAGGGCCCATAGGTCGGGCCGAGGATGCCATAATGTCCCGTTCGCTTGGGAGAGGAGATCCCGTCTTAGTGGAACAGGCCAAGGGGCCGCTATCAGTAGCTGAGTCAGCTCTGATAGCCACAGCTGGTTCATCCAAAGGGGGGCTACCAGGAAAACCCTGTGTTTTTCTTCCCTCACTCGCCTGATTACCAGTGGGATCAGAGCAATCGGGGGGAAAGCATAGAGAAGGAGGTTGGGCCAATCATGGGCCAACGCGTTCCTGGTCTTTGAGAAATATATTTGGCAGTGAGAGTTGTCTTCTGAAGCGAAGAGGTCTTCCTTGGCCTCGCCTAAGATCTCCCAGATTTTCTGAACCGTTTGCAGATGGAGGGTCCACTCTCCTGAGGGGACATGTGTCTGTCGTGACAACTGTCCTTCTGTGAACCATCCCCATGGCCACTCCCTGTTCCATCCAGCGGAAGTTCTTCCAGGGGGTCAGGGCCAATACACAAGCCTGACTCACCCTGATATGCAGGCGTCTGTGACGCCACGCATGGGATGGAACCCGTGGTTTCAACCAGCACTGAAGGGCCGCATACGCAGCAGACCCAACTGTAACACTGGAGATGCTGCTGCCATGAGGCCCAGCATCCTTTGAAACGCTTGAGAGGGTGAGCGGTACCGATCTCAAAGGAGGTCGCCAGCCTCCGTATGGCCAGAGCTCGTTCCGGCGTGACTACAGCTTTCATTTGGGCTGAGTCAAAAGTCGTTCCCAGGAATGAAATTCGCTGGCTGGGAAGCAACGAGCTCTTGGCAAAATTGACCCTGAGTCCCAGGCACTCCAGGTGGCTGAGGAGGAGGGTCCTGTGAGATATTAATTCTGCTTCCGACTGGGCCAGAATGAGCCAGTCGTCGAGTTAATTGATAATACGGATTCCCGTCTGTCTTAGAGGGGACTTCGTAAAAGTGCGGGGGCAGGGACAGAACGAAGGGAAGGACCCTATATAGATAAGCCACTCCTCGAAGGCGAATCTCAAGAATGGCCTGTGACGAGGGGCTATCTGGATGTGAAAGTATGCATCCTTCAGGTCCAGAGAAAAGAACCAGTCTCCCGAGCAAATTTGTGCGAGGATCTGTTTCAGTGTAATCATTGTAATCATCCTGAACATTATGTAGCCTAAACTCAGTACTCATCTCCATTAATGAGTGTTATTTTTAATCTAATTGTTTATATCAAAATTAAAACAGTTTAAAATACTTAATTGTTTTGCTCACTGTAGTAAAAGTGTGCGTACGCATGGGTCAGAGTTTGCATGCAGGTGAGCAAATCTTCCCGTCAAATTAGTTTTTATAAATCCCATCTTTTGCGTAGGAAGTGGCGTACGCCTCTTTCAGGGCAGGTTTTGTGCGTACGCAACAGTTATAAATGAGGCCCCTGGGCCATGAAGCAGTGGCAGACAGTGGAACAATGGAGGTCCTGGACCTGGGCCATGGAGCAGTGGCTCGGCCTGCTCCGCCATGGCTCCCTGCTTCTCTGGATCTGATCCATGGCCCAGGACCTCCATTGTTCCACTGTCTGCCTCTGATCCATGGCCCAGATCCAGAGGAGCATGGAGCCATGGGGGAGCCAGCAGAGCAGAAATCCATGGCGGTGCAGGCAGAGTAGAAATCCATAGCGGAGCAGGCAAGACTGGAACACAGAGCACAGAGAGGTTAACAACAGCCTCTACGGCCGCAACAGAGCAGACAGAGTTCATTAGCGGCCTCCATGGCCGTAACAGGACAGGCAGAGAGTTCATGAACGGCCTCCTTGGTCGAGACAGGACAGGCAGAGAGTTCATGAGCGGCCTCCATGGCTGTGGCAGGACAGACAGTGAGTTCATGGATGGCAACCTTGGCCGTGACAGGACAGGCTGAGAGTTCATGGGCGGGCACCACCGCCTTGGGAGGTTCTGCAGCGGAAGCCTCCACCTCTGGAGGTTCTGCAGCGGACGCCGCCACCTCTGGAGGCACTGGAGTGGCTCGGTGGAAATGAGAGGCCTCTGGTGCAAACTCATGGACAGGAGAGGCCTCTGAGGCAGATTCATGGACAGAAGAGGCCCCTGGAGCAGACTCGTGGACAGAAGAGGCCCCTGGAGCAGACTCGTGGACAGAAGATGCCTCTGTAGCAGACCCGTGGACAGATGAGGCCTCTGGAGTGCAGTGTGCAGCCCACACGCTCAAAATGGAGACCACCAACATGGGCAGTGCTGCATACAGTGGGATGCCTGCCAGGCTTGAGAGCATAGAAACCACTGGGATGTCAGCCGCTCGCACTGACATCAGTGGTGGGTCCATCACATTAGCAATCAGTCTCGTCAGTCTTGGCCCAATCTCCGCATTCGCAGGAGACGGCCATCTTGGCCGGGGAGTCAGGCTTGACATGAGCAGACTCTGAAATGGCGGTCATGATTGGACGAGGCTCTGAAATGGTGGCCATGTCGTGACGAGACACTGGACGATCAGCTGCGACATGACGAGACTCTGGACGATCAGTTGAGATGTGATGACTCTTGAAGATCAGCTGAGATGTGATGAGACTTTGTAAGATCAGCTGAGACATGACGAGACTCTAGAAGGGCGGCCATTTTGCAAAGAGACTCTTGTGTGGCAGCCATCTTGCGACGAAGCTCTTGAATGGCGGCCATGTTGTGAAGAATCTCTTGAGTGGCCGGCATGACGTGAGCAGGCTCTGGCTTGGCAGAAGTGACGTGAGCAGGCCCTGGGGTAGCAGACATGACGTTAGCAGACTCTGGCTTGACAGACATGACGTGATCAGGCTTTAACTTGGTGGAAATGACATGAGTAGACTTTGACTTAACTGGCATGACGTGAGCAGTTTCTTACTTGACAGGCATGATGTGAGCAGGCTCTGGAGTAGCAGGCGTGATGTTAGCAGGCATGACGTGAACAGGTTGTGGCTTGGCAGACATGATGTTAGCAGACTTTGATGAAGTGTCGTGTTACTCCTCCACGACACCCACAGTAATAGCAGATCCACTCAACCGTAAAGCAAAGTCAATATACTGCTCAAGAGTCCAGTGAGTAGTATTGTGTGGCATTAAACTTGATTTGTTCTTAATTAAACCAAAATGAAAAATGTATTTTAGGAAGGTTTCATTGAATCCACGTGGTAGTGAAGCTCACAGAACTCAGCCACGTAATCCTCTATGGGTAGGTCTCCCTGTCGGAGATGAACTAGGCGATCTGCTGGGTTCATTTTTGCGGTCGTGTATTCTGTAATGATCAGTCCACTGAAGGAGAGTAGTAGATGAACCCAAGTGCAGTTTATTTACAATGTGAAATCCAGAATCCAAACAATAAACAAAGACTTGACTTGACATGGCATGAACAGACTTGGCATGAACGGACTTAACCGTGAACAGAAACACAACTCACCAACAGCAGGTTACAACATCAATACACGACGAGAGACGATGGCAACAAGAGGGCTACTTATAGCAAATACTAAGGGTCACATGACAAGAATCAACCAATGAGCAAACAGAACTGAGAACCACACGACAGGACAATAACCAATGAGGAACAAGACACATGACTTGAACAACCAATCACAACATGACACATACACAGGGCAGAAATACATGAGGGCAAGTATATGTATAAGTATATAAGTAAATGACACTAACATCATGAATGAAATTACAAAATAAAAGACATGAAAACAAGAACATGAAACAAAACCCAAAACAGACCTTACACACAGACCTATCCGATATACAGCAGGATCCAAGAAAGCTTAATTGAAGCTTAATTGAAAATGTGGACTACAAAATGTTTTTGTATTTGGTTTATTTTTTGCTCCTCCTTGTGTAAAACCAGATGATCGTGATCTACAGCATGATTTCAGAATGTTCCACTGATTTGTTCTGGCTAATAATAAAGACTCTATTAATTCATATAAACAAAAGTAGAAGTTAACTCCAGAATGTAAATATTTCAACAAACATTTTGTACAGATTATAAAGGCAAAGGCCAAAACTATACATTTTTGTCAGTTTTAATAGTCATGTCTGTGGCAAATGCAAATCAAGACTTAATAACATGATTTATTTATTTTTTATCAGTGTTGCTACTCTAGGGCTCCCATGACAGTTTTTCCCAACACTTGAGTTGTTGAAGAGGCTGTGGGCACAAAACTTCTACTTATATGTGCACCCTTGTATATATACTGAATAGCCATAACAATAAAACCACATGGATAATATTGTGTAAAGGTCCCCCTTTGTGCTGCAAAAACAGCTCTGATGTGCTGAGGCATGGACTCCAAGAGACTCGGAATGTGTCCTGTGGTATCTGGCATCAAGGCATTAGTCAAGTCAAGTCAAGTCACCTTTATTTATATAGCGCTTTTAACAATACAGATTGTGTCAAAGCAACTCTATAGCATTAATTAGGAAAATAGTGTGTCAATAATGCAAAATGACAATTGTAAACACTTAATTTTCAAAGGCAGTTCATCATTGAATTCAGTGATGTCATCATCCAGCTCAGTTCAGTTTAAATAGTATCTGTGCAATCAAGTCGACGATATTGCTGGAAATTAAGTGTCCCCAACTAAGCAAGCCAGAGGTAACAGCGGCAAGGAACCAATACTCCATCAGTGACAGAATGGAGAAAAAACCTTGGGAGAAACCAGGCTCAGTCGGGGGGCCAGTTCTCCTCTGGCCAGACGAAAACAGCAGTTTAATTCCATGCAGCAAAGTCACATTGTGCAGAGGACTCATCTGGTTCCTGTGGTCTTGTCCCAGTGGTCATCTGAGACGAGGTCTTTACTGGGGATCTGTCTCTGGGGCTCATCTAGCTGTCCTGGTCTCCGCTGACATTCAGGGCTGTAGAGGTCTTCTCTAGGTGCTAATCCACCATCTGGGCTGGATACATACTAGATCCAGGTGACTGCAGTGACCATCTGATCTGGATACAGACTGGATCTGGTGACTACGGTGACCTCGGAATAAGAAAGAAACATACTAATATTAGCGTAGATGCCGTTCTTCTTACGATGTAGTGAGTACATCGGGTGTTATTAGAAGTGTTCCCGGTTCCAGTTGTCCTAATTAATGCAGCCTAAAAATCCTTTAACGGATTTTAATATTAGAAATGTGTTAGTGTGTTATGTGTAAGCCAGGTTAAAGAGATGACAGAGTGTGTCTGCCTCCCGAACAATGTTAGGTACGTCATTCCATAGTTTGGGCGCTAAACAGAAAAAGGATCTGCTGCCCGCAGTTGATTTTGATATTCTAGGTATGATCAAATTGCCAGAGTTTTGAGAGCGCAGCGGACGTGGAGGACTATAATGCAATAAGAGCTTGTTCAAATACTGAGGTGCTAAACCATTTAGGGCTTTATAAGTAATAAGCAAGATTTTAAAATCTATACAATGTTTAATAGGGAGCCAGTGCGGTGTTGACAGAACCGGGCTAATATGGTCATAATTCCTGGTTCTAGTAAGAACTCTAGCTGCTGCATTTTGGACCAGCTGGAGTTTGTTTATTAAGCATGCAGAACAACCACCCAAAAAAGCATTACAGTAATCTAACCTTGAGGTCATGAACGCATGAATTAACATTTCTGCATTTGACATTGAGAGCATAGATCGTAATTTAGATATATTTTTGAGATGGAAAAATGCAGTTTTACAGATGCTAGAAACGTGGCTTTCAAAGGAAATATTGCTTCTTTTCAGAATTTAGCAGTAAGAAATTACTCATCATCCAGTTTTTTATATCGACAATGCATTCCGTTAGTTTTCAAATTGGTATGTTTCACCAGGCCTCAAAGAAATATAGAGCTGAGTATCATCAGCATAACAGTGAAAGCTAACACCGTGTTTTCTGATGATATCTCCCAAGGGTAACATGTAAAGCGTGAAAAGTAATGGCCCTAGTACTGAGCCTTGAGGTACTCCATACTGCACTTGTGATCGATATGATAACTCTTCATTCACTGCTACGAATTGATGGCGGTCAGATAAGAACGATTTGAACCATGCTAATGCAAGCCAGCAGCCATGTCACCCTGTAGCCCAAGACTGGTTGCCCCCTGAAGCTAAGCAGGATTGAGGCTGGTCAGTACCTGGATGGGAGACCTCCTGAGAAAACTAGGTTGCTGCTGAAAGAGGTGTTGGTGAGGCCAGCAGGGAGTGCTCACCCTGCAGTCTGTGTGGGTCCTAATGCCCCAGTATAGTGACGGGGACACTATACTGTAAAAAGCACTGTCCTTCGGATGAGATGTTAAACTGAGTTCCTGACTCTCTGTGGTCATTAAAAATTCCAGGATGTCCTTCGAAAAAGAGTAGGGGTATAACCCCGGCATCCTGGCCAAATTTGCCCATTGGCCTCTGACCATCATGGCTTCCTAATCATCCCCATACATTGATTGGCTTCATCACTCTTTCTCCTCTCCACCAATAAGCTGGTGCGTGGTGGGCCATTTTGGGTTAATTTAACCCAGCAGTAGGCCTATAGTAAATTGCAAACAATATTTGAATTAAATAAAACAGTCCACCATGTTTATTGATACATTACCTGATATATAATGTATGTATGACCTACTGTATTTGTTGTAGCCACTTACGCTGTAACTACATGGAACAAGGGTGGAACAAAGCACCACTTTAATTTACAGGCCGCAAATGTTGTATTTACCCTGTAACTACATACATGGAACAAGGGAGGAACAAGTTGGACTTAAACACAGAACAAGTGTATATTTGCACAGTAATTACAGAGAAAAAAATTGCACTAGTTTTAATTTAATTGTTCGATGGCCAAATTAAACCCTCTACATTTTTTTTGCTATAAAAACATCACAGTATACATCCACTGAAATACAAATGTTGAATCATGTATTTTTTCTGCGAACAGCTGGAAAGAGGTAAACTTGTTTAAGCTGCATTGAACCTTGAAGGTATATCATGCAAAGTTATTTGGTGATAGTGGTGTTGAGAAGTTGCTGGTGTGAAGTTGCTGAAATCGACGAATAAGCTTTCATAAGGTAAATAGACTCGTGAATTATAAATCATAGCAGAAATTCATTAACTCATCATGTTCAGTAATCTCCATCATGTCCATCCTTTAATAATAGAATGTGTACCCCATGGTTAAAAAATACCTATACGCCTATAATAAAATACCAATATAAAATTATGAAAAGTATATATCGTCTTTCTAAATCATTCCCAAACGTAAGATTGTTGTTTAGGCCATACATACCATGTAATATTAGAATAAGCACCTCTTAGTTTCAAAATACTTACAGTATAAATTATTTGTAATTTTACAGGTTGATACTCCTTTATTCCCCAAACTTTGCATATTATTCCCTTATACCTACACGGAGGTACTGAATAGGTAGACTATAATTACAAAAAAGTTACACTGTAACTTCAGTATGCTTACGCATTTCTTTGCAGGTTGCATATCTGGTTGTTACCCCCTTATTACCCAAACGTAACACATTGTTCCCTTATACCTACACGTATGTTCTTTATAGGTATAATTACAGAAACGTACACTGTAAATTCAGTTCTTTGCGGGTTGTAAGCTAAAGAGTTACCCCATTTTTCTCTAAGAAGGAACATAATTGTGAGGATATACCTTTTCTAGTATCTTGGACAGAAAAGGGAGATTCGAGATTCAAGTTGTGGTTTTTTGATGAGAGGCTTAATAACAGCCAGTTTGAAGGTTTTGGGGACATATCCTAATGACAATGACGAATTAATAATAGTCAGAAGAGGATCTATGACTTCTGGAAGCACCTCTTTTTGGAGCTTAGATAAAATAGGGTCTAACATACGTTGTTGGTTTAGATGATTTAACAAGTTTATACAATTCTTCCTCTCCTATAGTAGAGAATGAGTGGAATTGTTCCAATAGCACACTATCTGATACTGTAGCTGACGGCTGCATGGTTACAATTTTATCTCTAATAGTATCGATCTTGGAAGTAAAGTAGTTCATAAAGTCATTACTGCTGTGCTGTTGGGAAATGTCAACACCTGTAGCAGCAGAGCAGTCCTGCAATTTGGGAGGTGGAGCCTCCATATTGGATTTGTCCATCCACAACATCCCATATATCCCATCGGCTTTTGATCTGGGGAATTTGGTGGTAGACAGGAGTCATTGTTTGGACTTTGACCAGTGTGCTGCTGTGCAGCCCCATATGCAGCAAAACTGCAGTGCATTGTGACACTTTTCTATCATGGCCAGCATTACATTTTTCAGCAATTTGAGTTATAGTAGCTCTTCTGTGTGACCAGACAGCCTCTCACTCCCCACCACTTTTGTTAGATACTAACCACTGTATACTAGGAATATCCCACAAGACTTGCTGTTTTGGAGATGCTCCGATTCAGTCATCTATCCATCACTATATTTGACCAATGTCAAAATAATTTTTCCAACACATGAAATTCAAAATTCACTTGCTGCCTAATATATTTCACTACTTCAAATGTAATTTACAATATTATTCACTTCATCTGTCAGTGGTTTAATGTTGTGTATAATACGTTTTCTATTTTAAAACATTTTAAAATAGTTTATTCCTGTTTGGCAAAGCTATGTAAAAATCAAACGACTTACTTGTTCTGACCTGCACTTACTAAAATATATAAGTGATCATACTAAATTTTATTATATTTTAAGTGCTTAAAAACGACATTGCTGACAAATGGGTATAACCAAGTGGTTTGAAGGATAGTGTCAAGGATTTGTAAATATTTAAAAATGACAAATAATTAGTTAATGGGAGCTGCACTGTGATCACTAAATACGAGTGTTTTAATGTCATCAAATGATTCCTGTTCTAAATATGCCTGACAAGATTTTTTTGTAAATAAACCATTGTCACACCGAATGACTTTTTTTCTCTGTACATTATGATAGAAATTTATAATAGTCATTATTTTATATTTTAATGCACAGGGGAAAATTTGATTTTTTTTATTATTATTTTGGTTTTTGAAAACCCCCTTTCATCTTTGATCCACAAGATAAAACAAGAGCTGTGCTTGGTGTGATTTCTTTATTCTTCAGTTATTATTTACATGAGCACATTACCAAAACATCAAAGAGACTTTTTAAACTATAGGGAGTGAATAATTGTTCGGTTCCTCAGTTGCTCCACATACTCCTTGGCCTGGTCGAATCCTGTCTTCTGCTCAACTTTGGGCGGGACTCCCTCAACAAGCTTTACGAAGTAGTGGCAGTGCACTTTGTCCATGATGCCGAACATTCCACGTCCATGATAACGAATGCGCTTTAGGTATTTTCCCTTGCCAGAGAATGATTCAGCTGTTGAAGTCAGACCAAAAGAAAACATAATTCAGATGTTACAATTAACGGTTTAAACTGAAGTCAAAGAGCAGTGTTCATAAAATTACATTCAATCCAGAAAATAAATACATTACTCAAAATAAAATACAAAAGAAGCATACATAACATAACACATTAAACATTGCCTTTTCATGCACTAAATGTAGATTCATTTTGTGTCTTAAGCAAAACCACCAATTAATTTTTTATTTTTTTTGTGGTTGAGTCTCAATTGGCTAGCTTGCAAACACATCAAAATGTTTCTTCTGTGTCTCAAAATGTGCGGGCAATTACCCACCCACCGATACTACAATTTCAACCGAAGGGGACCAGAGCTGGCTGATAAATTAAAGATACTTTAAGCAGGTTGAAATGCTGAAATAACTTTTTTTGAATGCACAAAAAAAAAAAACATTACTCCACAAGAAAAACAACAAGTGTACTAATCGTTTCATGTTAATGTTTGGCAGGTATCAAACTTACCAATATATAGATTTGATTTGTATTCCACATTGAGATTTCTGACCGCCATGTCCTGAGCTTCCAATATCACCTTTAACACATAAAAAAACTTGTACTTCAATAATACTTTTACTTTTTTTTGTTTTACTGCAAAATACATATTTTAATCAATATTATTTGAGCAGTTCAACAGATATTCCTGTCATATCAACTGTTTGTATTTTTACCTCTCTGATTATTTTAGCTCCCTTCTTGTCGTTGAACTCGAGCTGAGTGAGTGCCTGGTCAATGGTCATACCTCTGATCTGTAAAAACATTCATCACCAAAATAATGTAACCAACTATACATTATTACTCCATATGCTATGCATATGCCATGTTACCTACTAAAGTGCAACTATCAATAAATGAGTCCTAACACATATTACTCACCAATTTAGCCAAGTACCACATCTTGTCTTTGCTGTATTTAATCTGTCGTCTGCAGTGATAAATCTCCTATTATACATAAAAAAAAGACAAACTCTAAATAAATGTAACCCCATAATGAACTTGCAAAAGTAAATTAAATGAATTACTAACAGCAGGTCTGCGTGGTTCATCTTTCTGTTGAGGTGGATATACAATCAGACTTTTCCTTTCCCAGTGTTTGCTATTTAACTCTGTACTTGTGTGAAGACAAGACACCTGAGATAACGTTGATGAAGATCCAAGCAACCTAAATGGAGCAAGACAGATTGTAAAACAATAAATAGGCTGCGGCTCAAAACCTAGCATTAAACAGCACATTGATGGCCAAAAATGCTGTTTATCTAGGTATGTTTTAAGACACAGCCACACTGATTTTATTAGTTTTCAGTCGGTGTCCTTTTACATTTCACAGCAACTGCATGTGGTTTTCTTACCTAGAGCGAATATGTCCACAAGCACGACCAATTGCGGCTAAACCTATAAACAATGTCCATGTAATTTCCAGTTAAAACAAAATTAACGGAAATGCATATATACATGTAAATAAAAAGAAAGTATATTTGGTTTGACTCACCAGCCCAAGTCACCACGGAGGCCGCCATATTGATGATCACGGATGTCCGATTCGTGAGCGAATCGTTCTTTTGATTTGAATCTTTTCAGTGAATCAGTTGAGCCGACACCTCCGTTAAAACGAAACATCTGATCTGATTTATTCGTTAGCAAATCCGACTGAAATGTAAAACATGTTTGTGAATTTTTATATTTTTCAGTGTCAATGCAAATATTTTGATTCTTAATGACTTTGCGTTGCGTTATTAGTTAAATTATGGCTGCAACAACTGGACAGGGACGCATTAAATTACAATATACTCCCATATATATCGAAAAACGGCAGTAACGTTAAGTGCCTACATGGATTGACTGGTTTTAGGGTTTTAGAGCAGGTGATATGTCACTGCGATATCATTGACTGTCTCGAGATTTGGTCAAATAATACTTAAATGAATCGCTGAAGTGGTGTTTTGAACTAACGTTACTTGAATGAACAGACTCTCGGTTGAATATATTACGACGCTTTGCTTTACGGCAAATGTCCCTGCAGAATGAGTTCAAAGTTATACGTTTTATTATTTTGGGTTGCATTTTTTCCAACAAAAATATTCTAATTACAAATAAGGCGTATGATATATATTTCTACCAACCTATCTATTGAATATGTCGGTCTTAAACCAAGATTTGACTGTCTCTATGGTAACACTGTCCCTTCTCGCGTTCCGTATAATTTTACAGCTCACGCTGTTGATATTCGGCGGCCGGTGTGTTTTCGGCAGCATGAGTAGATGTGAGAAGTGAATTCACTGTCACTATCCGCGAATTTATCCTCTGATCTTGATGCAGCGGTCATTTTCTCTTTAAAATGCACCAACGACATCTGCCAGCGTCTCCAAACTGGTACTGTTCACGTTGCAGTGACATAAATGGAAAGGGAGTGCTGGGTTTTGGAGCAAAGAATACAATCTATCTGCTAAATGTGACTGCAGTATCTCCAGCAGTAACAGGTATGAGCTCAGGATGCTTTAATATAATGCTTTTTGCTAATTCACATTGATCTGATTAGACCTTCTTTCTGCAGGTGAACTCACTGGGCACACTGAAAGAGTTTCTGGTTTTGTATTTTGCTCCCATGATGGACAAGAACACATTTGTGCTAGCACTTCAGATGATAAGACAGTCAAAATCTGGGATGCTGAGCAGAAAATTCTGTTGAAAGAGCACAATGTCCACCAAGTGAGTGAATATTCGGCCTGTCTTTCTTAAAGCGTTGTAACTGGCTCACAGTTTGTTCCCTTAACAAGTTTTGTACTATATTACAGTTTTCTTTTTCTTTCTTTTTCTTTATACTATAGCCATTTTCTACAGTGGTAAAACAAAAGTGTAACTTCCGGACTCAACAATAACATTTTTTCTTGCCCGGACAACAGTTTCATTGCCTCCAAATGAAATAAATGTTATTTTTGTCAGTATATTTAACATTTTGTTAAATAAATATAAATAATTATAAGTATAGAGTAACTAATAATAGTTATTTTATAAATAATTATTTATATTTTTCATTAAACAACTTAGAATAGAATTTGCTTCTATATTGTAAAAGTCATGAAATCACTACTTAAAGGGGTCGTATGATGCTTTTTTTAAAGATCATTATTTTGTGTATTTGGTGTAACAGAATATGTTGACATGCTTTAATGTTCAAAAAACACATTATTTTTCAAATACTGTACATTATTGTAGGTCCTCTATGCCCCGCCTCTCTCAAACGCTTCGTTTTCTACAAAGTCCCTCCTTCCGACAAGCGCAGTCTGCTCTGATTGGCCAGCTGACCCAGTGCATTGTGATTGGTCGAACACCGCAAGCACTCGTCGGAAATGTAACGCCCCTTACCGATTTGTTTCTAATTTTCTATCCATATCACAAGTTATTTGGACAACCACTTCTGTCATTTTGCTAAAAAAAATTAACACTGGTGAGGTGACATTTTTGCAATAACATTAAGGCCGGCATTAAATGTAAATTGCCATCATCTTTTCATCCCTGTTGTGATATATGAATGAGAGAAACAGCTTCTAGAATGAGAAAATATTTCTAATTTACAATATAACTCCATGACAGCCATAAACTCATAACTGCTTTTACTGCTTAAATATTTAAGCAGAGTTTGTAACAACAACATCAAAATCGTCATGAAACAGAAATTATGATAATCTTTTCTTTTTTATTATTGTGACCAATATCCAAGTAAAATGTTTTTTCGAATGAGAAAAAGCGTAGGGTGGGACTATTTTTTTCTTCTCCCCATCATGATTTTTTAAAAAATAATAATGTGCATAAATCATTTATGATAAACAATGCAGTATTCCATAAAATATATGAATTATGTCTATTTTGGTTTCTTGGTGACTTTAAATATATTACAAAATACCAACTTCAAGTTTTCAAGGCATAGAATATCATAGAAAATCATGATGACTGACATACCATATGTTTGAACAGAGCACCATCTCTGCAGTCCACTGGTCTCCGGTGCAGAAACTTCTTCTAGTCACTGGAGATGAAAAGGGCATTGTGGTGTGCTATTGGTTTAGCAGTAATGACACCCAGAGCTTCTTCCCTGAACCTCGAACAATCTTCTGCTTATCCTGCTCTCCACATGAGGAAAACTACATCGCAGTGGGGTAAAGGCTCGTTGTATAATTATTCAATACATGTTGTGATCATAAAGAGCTCTAGACTCATCAGTGGTGCATGCTAACTGTTTATGCTTCCTCTTAAAGGTATAAGGATGGAATGATAGTAGTGATAGACATCAGTAAGAAAGGGGAGGTAATCCATCAGCTGAGGGGGCATGATGATGAGATTCACGCATTGGCATGGTGCCCTTGAGATGCACCTGTATAATATAAATTCAAAATAACTCTTATTAGTAGGGGTGTAATGATACACGTATTCGTATTGAACGTTCGCTACGAGGCTTTCGGTTCGGTATGCATTACAAACCGAACGATTTGTTGGACTAGTCCTATTACATTTGGAAAATAAAAGAGCTTAAAGTGTGTGAAATATAATTTTCTCAGTGCCACTGCGCTCAACAAGACAGCCCAAACAACGTAACAGCGTCAGTTGCGCCAGTGGCGTAGCGGATGGCCCAGCGATAACCTCCCTTTGCTGGGTTGCGTCGAAAGACAATGATCTTGTATCGACGATAGCCAGAGATATTGTCAAAAACATCAATTATTGACAATATTAAGAGGATTTGGCATTTCCAATTAATGTAGGCCTGTTACATTCTTAATTTATTAGGCCTATTATGAAGTTACTTTTATTATTAAATTAAGATTACAATTAATTTGCCCAACAATAATTACCACATAACTGACACACTGCGAGGATAACAAAAGAGTAGGCTATTTACTCCTCGATTAAAATGTTTTTTTTTTAAAAGGTATTTTAAAACAGGTCTATTATACAATGAATTATAGGCCTATAATTAAAATATTAACACTGCCGTCATCAATTAAATAAAAAGCTTTTATTTTAAGCACCGACTTTCAAAAATAACCTGTTTAACACGAAATATGTTTCTTCTCATTTTTTCCCCACTATGTATGGGCCACAAGAGAAAAATTAAGGGAATAAATAAAAACAGTTAGCTATATACCATTATCAGCATATGTTGTAGATTCGTCTCTGAGAGAATATGCGGCGTCAGATGCCGAAAGCTCCGTCATTACTCCGTCATTCCGTTTTTATTTTCACATTCTGCATAGTGAATTGACTGAGATTAAGACGTTCGCTGCATAAATCTTGCGCATAGTTTGCATGTTGCTTATGTGATGTCCATTGGCTCACCTTCATGGTTTAAAACCGAAATATTTCCAACATTGCGATGTAACCAATTACCCCACCCCCCGTATTGAAAATGTACCGAACCGTGATACCAATGTGTCGTACCGAAACGTGAACTTTGTGCACCGTTACACCCCTACTTATCAGATATTATCTGTTTTCTTGCGTGTCATGTGACCTTTAACTTACATCAGAGAACTGTGAACAAAGGAACGAATATGTAAATAATTATTGAAATATTAATTTAACATCTCAGGGGGACTTCAAGTATATTTTGCATCAAAGAAATTCAACTGACAAAAAGATTAGTAACCCCTGAAATAATAGAGAAGACAAAATGATAAGTGACATGTCATTGACTCTTTCTATAGATGGAAGCAATGGGGTGACCGAAGGAGCAGAAATGGGGTATTACCTGGCATCAGGTAGTCGAGATCAAACTGTGCGAATATGGTGCACAGCCAGAGGAAAAGGTGACAAAGAGACTCATTGCCCAAAGCTTGCACAAACAAAACTGGTTTATAGTAGCTTTCAGGTGCAGGGTCATTTAGGTCACAGTGTGTCTCCTTTCAGGTGTAATGACCTTGAAGCTTCCCTTCCTGAAGAGACGAGGAGCAGGAGTTGATACAGCAGTGAAGGAAAGACTCTGGCTGACTGTCCACTGGCCTAAGGGGAGACCTTCACAGATTGTGTCCAGCTGTTTCGGGTATGGTTGTATAGATGAGATGCCAAACGGTTGTTTTGTGTCAGAGGATGTATTCTTGTAAATTAACATAAGTTGACTCGCTGTGAATGTTGCCGTGCAGCGGTGAGATCATAATGTGGGATCTCAAGAAGTCAGGCAAGCAGAAGTGGAGTCTGCTGGGCAGTTCCTCAGATGGACAGAATCACAGCCGTATCGTCTTTAACATGAGCTCGTTTCGCTCTGGGGACAGAGAACTTCTGCTCAGTACCTCAATGGACAGAGAGGTGAGACCTTCCTCCCATAATATGCGCTTAGAAACTGTTTTCACCAAAATGTGGTAATCTTTCAGTACCATGTTCTATGTATACTGTGTACCACCACAGTACTTCCTTAGAAAAAACATGCCCCTCAAATATGTGAGAAGGAAATTTATAATGCAATGTATACGTTTGAGGTCAAAAGTTTATATCCCCCTTGCAGAATCTGCAAAATGTTAATTATTTTACCAAAATAAGAGGGATCATGCAAAATGCATGTTATTGTTTATTTAGTGCTGACCTGAATAAGATATTTCACATAAAAGATGTTTGCATATAGTCTACAAGAGAAAATAATAGTTGAATTTACAAAAATTACCCCTTTCAAAAGTTTACTTTGATTCTCATGGATTCTCAATAATGTGTTGTTACCTGAATGATCCACAGCTGTTTTTTTTTGTTTAGTATTAGTTGTTCATGAGTCCCTTGTTTGTCCTGAACAGTTCAACTGTCTGCTGTTCTTCAGAAAAATCCTTCCGGTCCCACAAATTCTTTTTTTTTTTTTTTTTTTAAGCATTTTTGTGTATTTGAACCATTTCCAACAATGACTGTATGATTTAGAGATCCATCTTTTCACACTGAGGACAACTGAGGGACTCATATGCAACTATTACAGAAGTTTTACCGTTTTCGAATCCATTCAACCGATCTCCGGGTCTGGCGGTAGTACTTTTAGCTGTAGCTTAGCATAGATAATTGAATCTGATTAGACCGTTAGCATCTCGCTCAAAAATGACCAAAGAGTTTCTATATTTTTCCTATTTAAAACTTGACTCTTCTGTAATTACATTGTGTACTAAGACCGACGGAAAATGAAAAGTTGCGATTTTCTAGGCCGATATGACTAGGAACTATACTCTCATTCCAGCGTAATAATCAAGGAACTTTGCTGCCATACCATGGGTGCAGCAGGCGCAATGATATTACGCAGTGCCTGAAAATAGGCTTATTGGAAGTTTCCTAGCTGGGGACTATTTTCAGGCACTGCGTAATATCATTGCGGAAAAATATAATATAAAAAAGGGAAAATATAGAAACTCTTTGGTCATTTTTGAGCGAGATGCTAATGGTCTAATCAGATTCAATGATCTATGCTAAGCTACAGCTAAAAGTGCTACCGCCAGACCCGGAGATCGGCTGAATGGATTTGAAAACGGTAAAACTCAACTGTTTAATTTTAAGTTGGAAAATGAGCCTATTTTCAAAAATAGTAGTGTTCCTTTAACTTATTTTGTCTTCCGGGAAACATGTAAGTATCTTCTGTAGGGCAGTACTAAATGAAAAATATGATATTTAGGCAAAATAACAAAAATGTACACACATTCATTCTGTTCAAGAGTTTTCACCCAACCCCCCCACCCCGCTCTTAATGCATCGTTTTTACCTTCTGGGGCATCAGTGAGCGTTTGAACCTTCTGTAATAGTTGCATATGAGTCCCTCATTTGTCCTCAGTGTGAAAAGATGGATCTCAAAACCATACAGTCATTGTTGGAAAGGGATCAAATACACAAAAATGCTACAAAAAAAACAGAATTTGTGGGACCTGAAGGATTTTTCTGAAGAACAGCAGGCAGTTTAACTGTTAAGGACAAACTATCACTAAACAAAAAAACAGCTGTAGATCATTCAGGTAAGAAAACAGTATTAAGAATCAACTTTTGAACGGGGTTATTTTTATAAATTCAACTATTATTTTCTCTTGTGGACTTTATTTAAGCGTCTTTTATTTAAATTCCAAACAAACTAAAATGGCTCGCCCTCACCCATTTTGATTTTTGTCTATTTATTATCATTCTTAGATTTTCTTGATTCAAATCATTCAATCCATTGTCATTTTAGATTAAGTGTTGGGACCTGGCATCTCTGGAATGCTGTTGGACTCTGCCCACTCTGGGTGGGTTTGTGTACTGTCTCAGCTTTTCTCCAGTTGGCACCGGCTGCCTGGCTCTAGGCATCGGGGACAGCATGATCCGGGTGTGGAACACCCTGTCTATTCAGAACCAATATGACATCAAGACATTCTGGCAAGGGGTCAAATCTAAAGTCACAGCCGTGAGTCAGATGTTTTTTAAGTCACATTTATATTTCCCTCAGTACCATCCAGTTAGTTTGAAATCAAGGCCATAAATGCCTTTTTTGCTCCCATCTCTGTTCCAGTTGGCATGGCATCCACTAAAAGAGGGCTCTCTGGCGTTTGGTACAGATGACGGTAAAGTGGGCATCTATGAGGTTTACTCTAACAAGTAAGAACAACAGATATACAATAATTTTTCAAAATTTTTGGTCTGTATAAATGCATATGAAATGTTGCAATTTCTTCGGTTCATTTGAATGCAAGATTCAATATTATGTTTAATATGCAAGATATTATTTATAAAATTGGCTTGGATTGAATTTAGTTTGATTGAATTTAAATGTAATTTCATTTTGTTTTCACTCACAGGCCGCCTCAAATCTCAAGCACTTACCACCGCAAAACCGTCTACTCCCTCTCATGGGGCCCTCCTGTGCCGCCCATGTCTTTTGGTAAGTTAATTCATAAACTACACACAAACCCACATGGGCCAGTAAACATTGAACTTGGAATAGCACCAAGAACAATCCATCAGCAATAAGTGATGCCCAGCTCCTCTTAAACGCACTCCGCAATTGAGCGAGTGTGGACAAATTGCTTTCTTTCCCCCTGTTGATTTTGTTGGATAATCAAGGAATGAAAACTTAATTTCACCTCACCGCTTGTTTGGTACAGATGACGGTAAAGTGGGCATCTATGAGGTTTACTCTAACAAGTAAGAACAACAGATATACAATAATTTTTCAAAATGTTTGGTCTGTATAAATGCATAGGAAATGTTGCAATTTCTTAGGTTCATTTGAATGCAAGATTCAATATTACGTTTAATATGCAAGATATTATTTATAAAATTGGCTTGGATTGAATTTAGTTTGATTTAATTTAAATGTAATTTCATTTTGTTTTCACTCACAGGCCGCCTCAAATCTCAAGCACTTACCACCGCAGAACCGTCTACTCCCTCTCATGGGGCCCTCCTGTGCCGCCCATGTCTTTTGGTAAGTTAATTCATAAACTACACACAAACCCACATGGGCCAGTAAACATTGAACTTGGAATAGCACCAAGAACAATCCATCAGCAATAAGTGATGCCCAGCTCCTCTTAAACGCACTCCGCAATTGAGCGAGTGTGGACAAATTGCTTTCTTTCCCCCTGTTGATTTTGTTGGATAATCAAGGAATGAAAACTTAATTTCACCTCACCGCTGAGAAATGACACATTCATCACTGTATCCATCTCCGATGCTCAAGGGGGTGGAGATAATTGCTTTTGTTTGTTCAGAGGGGTATAAATAATAGTAACAGTGATGTTTCTGCTAATAATTATGTATGTGTGTGGCACAGGGGGATCAGGAGACAAGCCGTCCTACAGCTTATACAGCTGTGCCGGAGAGGGGGTCATCTTCCAGCACGACCCCTGGAAGCTCTCAGGGGAGGCCAGTAACATTGACAAACTCATCCGAGACACCAACAACATCAAAGTAAGATGAAAAATAATTTGTTCATATTCGTCTTTATGTATATTTTTCTAAATAAAATTTTATTCTGTTATCCAGCACAAGATCCCCCCCCATACAGACCTCAGCTGGAAGCCGGATGGCAGTGTTTTGGCCATTGGAAATGAAGATGGGTAATAATGTTGATCAAAACTATTTCCTCTTCCTCAAGTAATAAATTGATTAATTATACTGTATTTATCAATCTCTAAATCATTTTTTAGTCTAGATAAGTAATAATCTATACCCCCTTGCACTGCAAAGTGTTTATAAAACGAGGAAAAAATATTAATGTTAATTTATAAACCGTGAAACGTTATGAAAATATAAGTATACACTAATGTTTGTAAGTTTGAGGTCTGATTTATTTATTTATTTACTTATTTTATTTGTTAATATAATGTTTCTCCACATGGCTTTGATTACATCAGCAGAAAAGAAAAATCATTTTAGGGATGCAGAAATGCAAGATTATGAATGCAACCATTTTATTTCTTTAGATGAATAAAGTGTTGTGTTTCTTCAGATGAATCATGCACAATTGGATTTCATGGCATCTTATGCAATAATGTAGAGTGCTATGTATCAAAGAGTTTGTGTCAAGTGTCTCACTCCATAAGTGTTTTTGTTTTAGGTCCATAGAGGTATTGAAGGCTCCCATGCTGAAGCTCTTGTGCACAGTGCAGCAGCATCATAAGATTATTAATTCACTGCGTTGGCATCATGAACATTCCTCTCAGAATGAGCTGCAGTATCTGCTGGCGTCCGGCTCCAGTAATGCCATAGTCTATGTCCATGACCTAAAGAGCGTCATTGGTGAGAATCGGCTTTTCATCCTTGTTTGATTGTTCTTGTATCTATACTTGTTGGCTATTCTGTGCATGTAGAAAATACTACGGTTATAGTAAGAATAGTATGGTATTCCGAGCATAGCCAAACATAACCATGTATATGTTTTTCTCTTTTTTTTTTTCTGTTACAGAAACTCCATCAGAGAGTCCAGTGCTGATGACTGAACCTTTTAGAACTCTCTCTGGTCACACCAACAAAATCACCAGCCTAGCCTGGAGCCCCCATCACGATGGCCGTCTGGTGACAGTGTGTTATGATGGAACTGCTCAGGCAAGTAATACATTTTTTGCTAAAAGTGATTAAAAAAAAAAAACTACTTGTTTCCCAATAGTATCATGGGAATCAAGGTTATTTTATCTGGAAATTTGATGAAAATATAATAAACAATATTGTGATTTGGAATATCCAGTTTTAAATTTGATGAGTATGGATTGTCCTAATAAACTAATAATTCTTAATGATTTTCACAGGTGTGGGATGTGCTGAAAGAGGAGCCGGTGTGTAACTACAGGGGTCACTCAGGCCGACTACTGTGCGTGCAGTGGTCCACTGTTCACCCAGACCTAGTCTGGACTGGTGGAGATGACTTCACCCTCCATGAATGGGCCGTATCCAAGCAGGAACACGTCACACCTCCGAAGAGTATGTATACCATCATATTGAACATCAGTATATACACAAGTGGAGCTGATTGTGAATTAAATGTCTATTAGAAGAATAATTTGCCCTAGAATTGAACCTTTTTTATCATCATTTACTAGAGCTGGGCTGTATGACAATATCCTTTGTGAGCGTGGTGTAACGTGTGTATCACTGGATATAGCCTATTGTTTATTTCATGGTATGTAAATATAGCAGCGTAGCACATTATTAAAATGTATTGATATGCAAGAGTGATATAAAAAAACATGCATTAATGAGAAAATAAAGAGCAGGAAGTGCTTGTTTTGTTAAATAGTTATTAAGCGCAGTAAGCTATGAACAAGGAACTCAATGCAGTGCTCATGCTGACTGACACAGCCAAAGCGTGCACAGAAAGTCGCCTCTCTGAAGCCTTTACTAACAGTATGTGATTATGAATTCAGTTCTCTTTCTGGGTATTATTGCGCTCAAATGGTCAAATGCACACAGTTATGTCTTAAAGGGGTCATATGATGTTGCTAAAAAGAACATTATTTTGTGTATTTGGTGTAATGAAATGTTTATGCAGTTTAAGGTTCAACAAACACATTATTTTCCACATACTGTACATTATTGTTTCTCCTCTATGCCCCGCCTTTCTGAAACGCGTCGATTTTTACAAAGCTCATTGGTCTGAAAAGCGAGGTGTGCTCTGATTGGCCAGCTATCCAGTGTGTTGTGATTGGCCGAATACCTCAAGCGTGTGATGGAAATGTTACGCCCCTCACCATACTGTGATGATGCCCTGTCAGGCCGGAGCGATGATTCATAAACATGAAAACCCATTATAAACGAGGAATTCGTTGCATCCAGTGGGGACATAATTGGACAAATGCAGACATAAAACCATGTCTGCATTTGTGATCGGAGAAATGACAAACAACAAGCCCTACTCTACACTGCCCAAAAAACTCGCTTTAAATATAAAAAATATAAAATATAAAAACTCTTTAAATATAAAAAAAACTTACTTACAGTCTGTGAGTCAGAACAGCCGGCATTGTAGTCTACTCTACCAGGATCAGGAAACTTAAAATGCGGTTTAAGGTTAAAAAAACACATTATTTTCCACATACAGTACATTATTGTTTCCAGTCCTCCATAAAATGTGCTGCACACATCTGAATATTTGGGTTGAACTGTTCTGGAACAGTGTTGTAAATACAACTTAACCACCGATTTCTAGTCGTGTCCACTTTTGGAAGGCCAAACAAAGTATTTTCGCTTTCGCAACGAAACACACAGCATCTTCACAACATGGCGTCGGCGGTGGCAGCAACAATAAACTTACGCCTTCTTTCTTTGCGTGAACATTTGGGCGTCGTTATGCAAATCTTCCCACACAGTGACGTAGACATGTGGGGGCGTGTTTGAACGAGGCATTTTAGGAGGGCATGGACCAGTTTTAACTTTATAAAGAATATCACTTTGGTTTTTTGAGACTTTAGTCTTTGCAACTTTAGGGATCTTATCTATTCACGAACAGCTTGTAACACTCCAAAGAGAAAGGAAAACATGAAATCGCATCATATGACCCCTTTAATTTATATTCTTGTTCAATTGTATTTGTCAAGTTGTTTGTAATTTGCTTTTTTTTTCATGTTTTTAAGAAATGGAGCTAAAAGCTCTAAAATATATAAATGATATATAAATCATTTTAATCATTAACTGTACACATATCTTTAATGTTTTCATCAACAGCTAAGAAACGTGTTGAGATGGGGAAAAAGAGAGGAGCGCAGAAAAAGTCCAAGACGAAAAAGAAGGCACCAGAAAAAGGAGGGATGAAGGCAGAAGAAAGGGAATTGCCTTTAGGTGAAGAAATTAAAGGAGCAGCAGGCAGTGAAGCAGAACAGGGCCAATCAGACAATGACGAGGAGGAAGAGGAGAGGGAGAACACAGACGGTCCATCCGTCACGGGTAACGGCCCATCTTTCCTGCTTTCATCTCTCGCTGTCTCTTCCGCTTCCTCTCGCTTTTGTGCTTCCAGCGCAGTCTTTGAAATGTCACTCCGGTTGTCTGGGTGTCGTCTGATGAATAACCTTTATCATTGGGGTCACAGGCTGGTCCAGAGAGAGCAGTGTGGACACACGTGGCACTGAGAGGGTTCAGAATGGAGAAAAGTTCAGTCATGCAGTTAAAAGGGAGGTCAAAGAGGAAAAGAAAAGAGAGAAACCAGGTCAGTCTCTGCTTTCTCTGTGTGTAGTCAAGATATTTTTCTCATTATTTTGCAACTTACTCTTACTTTTTTTTTTTAAATGTGCATCATGTAGAAAAACTGATTATGAAATGGATTGTTCAGATTCTGAATTGATTGTAAAATGCAGCTAAATAAATGCATTTGTGACCACATATTCTATAATAATTGCGGCTTGTTGATGCATTGCTTGGCAACTGTAATGGTCGGTTAGTATTGTAATTATTATTGTATATAATAATAATTAGTATTATGGTTAACAATAATATTAGTTAATTAATCATTTATTAGTTAATTTAATTTATCAATTGATGTTAAATAAGTTTAAATAAATACATTCATAGAAAAAAAATATGTATGATGTTACGTGTCATTGACATTGAAATCAAAAACATTGGAAAGGCTGCTATGGTATATCGTTTACTTTTTTCATAACATTTTAGATCTGTCTTTAAAAAAGAGAAAGCCACGCTCCATTCTCCCATTGAGTACTTCTATGGATCACCGACCCAAAGAGGAACTTCAACAGGACTGTCTGACACTCGCAGCTGTAAGATACTCACATGGTAAGTCAGGAGCCCAACATCAGATTTAAGAACATATATATATAACCTTTGCCCATCTTTTGAAGATAAGCATATATTAAGTTATTAAATTGAAATGAATAAATCTCTGAGATGTTTACTGAGGTATAATACTGCAATTGTCTTGGTGAGATACTTTCTGTCTCAGAAAAGGCTTGGTGTTTAAGTAAAATGCTTAAAATGAAATGCTGAAAGATTAATCAAATGCAATTTATGAAATTTCAGAAACATCAATAACAAAAAAAAAAGTAAAATGTTGTTTTGGCCTTTCACCATAGCTTGACCATGGGATTCAATTATTTACCATGGACTGTCATTTTTGACGTAATTTTTTATTTTTTTTATGTAAAGTTTCTTAAGCTTTCCAATCTCCATTTCTTGTAAAAATGCAATATTGTAAAATATTATTCAAATTTAAAATAACTTTTTCAGTTTTAAAATGTAAATGGTTCCTGTGGTGACAATGCTGAAGTTTCAGCAGCCATTACAAAGAAGCAAACCTTAAAAATAAAATCTTTTGTAACATTTCCAATGTTTTTACTGTCTCTTTTGATCAGTTTAATGTGTCCTTGCTGTATAAAAGTATTAATTTCCTTAAAAAAAAAAAAAAGAGACAATGAGTGACAGAATGAGAAGAAACAGTGCACATAGCGTATTTCCTTTCCCTTCTGCTCCTCAGGGCAAAGCGGAGCATGTGTTCCAGGATCTGCAGATCATATTCAGCTTGGCCTGTTCACAGACAGGGATGCCCTCTACAGGATGTTTCAGGAGGAAGGTGAGTCAGGCACAGAAACAGCTGAACCCAGTGTAGGGTAGTGTCAGTATCTGCTGGTATGCTGAAGATATGAGGTGAATCATGGAGTCACTGATGTGGTGTTTTGAACAGAGGAGAGCCACGTGGAGGCTGGTCATTATGACTCAATGGTGTATCTGAGGCTGTGGAAAGGAGATCTGATTGGAGCAATAAATCTTGCTGCAGAGAAAGGAGAACTGACTGACCATCTCCTCAGTTTAGCTCCAATGGGTAAGACATCTGGCAGTATTATGGCTGTTGAACAATGTTTTACTTTATCTGTAAAGTAAAACATATCTATAATTATAAAAACAAAGTAAATGTAGATAAATAAAAAATATAATTATTCATATATATTTTTATGTTAATGGGTCAATATAAGTGACCCCTTTACATTCAATGTCAAAAAAGTAAAAAAGTTTAATAATACAGAAAAAAGTCTAAAGGGACTTAATTTCTTGAAAAATACGTGACAAACTTTTATTAAAAATGTAAAAGTGGTTACCAGCAATTGTGGTCTAACAAATATGTTGTTTTCATGTGATATGTAGTTTTTATTTTTTTTTGACATATGGCATGGTTTGTACAAGTTTTCAAATGTCAAGTGGAATGACCCCAAGAAAATTCATGATTTTTTACTTTTACTTTTGTTTTTGTTATTGAATTTTTAATAATACAGAAAAACTTGATTTCTTGAAAAATACGTGACAAACTTTTATTAAAAAATTAAAAGTGGTTACCAGCAATTGTGGTCTAACAAATATGTTGTTTTCATGTGATATGTAGTTTTTATTTTTTTTGACATATGGCATGGTTTGTACAAGTTTTCAAATGTCAAGTGGAATGACCCCAAGAAAATTCATGATTTTTTACTTTTACTTTTGTTTTTGTTATTGAATTACACACACATAATGGTTTGTACACACATTTTCAAAGATGTCATTAATAATTACTACTTTAGATTTTATACTTTATATATGGTTACACCACTTTACATTTTCAAGCCATTAAAACTTCAAACTTTTGGTTAAAATTAGGTATAAATATTTTCCAAAAATTACACAAGCATAAATGCAAAGGTCGTAAAAAAGTTTAATAATACAGAAAAAAGTCTAAAGGGACTTAATTTCTTGAAAAATACGTGACAAACTTTTATTAAAAATGTAAAAGTGGTTACCAGCAATTGTGGTCTAACAAATATGTTGTTTTCATGTGATATGTAGTTTTTATTTTTTTTTGACATATGGCATGGTTTGTACAAGTTTTCAAATGTCAAGTGGAATGACCCCAAGAAAATTCATGATTTTTTACTTTTACTTTTGTTTTTGTTATTGAATTACACACACATAATGGTTTGTACACACATTTTCAAAGATGTCATTAATAATTACTACTTTAGATTTTATACTTTATATATGGTTACACCACTTTACATTTTCAAGCCATTAAAACTTCAAACTTTTGGTTAAAATTAGGTATAAATATTTTCCAAAAATTACACAAGCATAAATGCAAAGGTCTATAGGTTCTATAAATTTGGCACATGCATTTAAAGATTTCTCCTTTTTATTTTTCTGGACATCCCTATTTGACATTGACCCTCTCTCAGCTGGCTATCAAGTGTGGGCCAGGACTGTAGAGGCGTATGTGAAGCAGCTCTGCCACCACGAGCAGTTCCTCAAAGCAGCATCACATCTCGCCTCCATCCATAAACTCTATGAGGCCATCAACCTTCTGAAGAGCCACCAGTTCTACCGGTTAGAAACATCACAATAGGCAATTGTTTGTTATGTCAGTGGTGTTTGGCCTGAGCAGAAGGTAATGTTTGTGTTTACATTAAATCCTCAGGGAGGCCATAGCTTTAGCAAGAGCCAGACTCCAGTCGGAGGACCCTGTGCTGAAAGATCTCTACATGAGCTGGGCTGCAGTGCTTGAAAAGGATGGCCATTATGCTGCTGCAGCAAAATGGTAAGTGAAAACAATGTAGAGGTCTAAAAACATGCATGTGGAGGTATGCGCGTAAGATGTCAGTCAGCTGCAGTAAATATAATTTTTTTTTGTAATTAAGTTAATTTAAAATATGTAATGTACAATTAACTGAATATCAATTTAAGATTTACTAGATCTAATATTATATATATAATTTAATTGTTGTATACAGTCCAGGATGTGTGTATTTATTGTATTAATTACCCTAGGTTGCATTCAATTAAAAGAAATCACAATAAGTAAAACATTATATAAAAAGGAAAAAAGATGGATCAAGGTTATCAGAGTTCATCAGGGTTACTCCAAGTGTTGGTCATCATGAGCCCTGCACAATCACATATGCGAAAATAGACTAAACAGAAAAATATACATGTAGAGAGGTATACTGGGAAAGATACATATATATATATATAGCACTTTTAACAATACAGATTGTGTAAAAGCAACTGTACAGCATTAATTTGAAAAATAGTGTGTCATTAATGCAAAAGGACAATAGTAAACACTCAATTTTCAGTTAAAGGCAGTTCCTCATTGAATTCAGTGATGTCATCATCCAGCTCAGTTCAGTTTAAATAGTATCTGTGCAATCAAGTCGATGATATCGCTGGAAATGAAGTGTCTCCAACTAAGCAAGCCAGAGGCGACAGCGGCAAGGAACCAAAACTCCATCGGTGAAAGAATGGAGAAAAAACCTTGGGAGAAACCAGGCTCAGTCGGGGGGCCAGTTCTCCTCTGGCCAGACAAAACCAGCAGTTCAGTTCCAGGCTGCAGCAAAGTCACATTGAGCAGAGGACACTGCACAGGTTCCTGTGGTCTTGTCCCGGTGGCCGTCTAGGAGACAAGGTCTTTACTGGGGATCTGTCTCTTGGGCTCATCTAGTTGTCCTGGTCTCCGCTGACATTCAGGACTGTAGAAGTCCTCTCTAGGTGCTGATCCACCATCTGATCTGGATACAGACTGGATCTGGTGGCTACGGTGACCTCGGAATAAGAAAGAAACAGACTAATGTTAGCGTAGATGTCAATCTTCTAACAATGTAGCAAGTACATCGGGTGTTATGGGAAGCGTTCCCGGTTCCGGTTGTCCTAATTAATGCAGCCTAACAATCCTTTAACGGATTTGAATGTCAGAAATGTGTTAGTGTGTTATGTGTAAGCCAGGTTAAAGCGATGGGTTTTTAATCTAGATTTAAACTGACAGAGTGCCTCCTGAACAATGTTAGGTAGATTATTCCAGAGTTTGGGCGCTAAATAGGAAAAGGATCTGCCGCCCGCAGTTGATTTTGACATTTTAGGTATTATCAAATTGCCCGAGTTTTGAGAATGCAGCGAATGTGGATGACTATAATGCAGTAAGAGCTCATTCAAATACTGAGGTGCTAAACCATTCAGGGCTTTATAAGTAATAAGCAAGATTTTAAAATCTATACGATGTTTAATAGGTAGCCAGTGCAGTGTTGACAGAACTGGGCTAATATGGTCATACTTCCTGGTTCTAGTAAGAACGCTAGCTGCTGCATTTTGGACCATCTGGAGTTCGTTTATTAAGAAGAAATATAGAGCTGAGTATCATCAGCATAACAGTGAAAGCTAACACCGTGTTTTATGATGATTTCTCCCAAGGGTAACATGTAAAGCCTGAAAAGTAATGGCCCTAGTACTGAGCCTTGAGGTACTCCATACTGCACTTGTGATCGATATGATACCTCTTCATTCACTGCTACGAATTGATGGCGGTCAGATTATGATTTGAACCATGCTAATGCACTTCCATTAATGCCAACAAAGTTTTCTAGTCTTTTCAAAAGAATGTTGTGGTCAATAGTGTCGAACGCAGTGCTAAGATCCAGTAGCACTAATAGAGAGATACAACCACGATCGTGAATGTATGAGATAAAATTAATTAATGTGATTAAAAACTATTTAAACTGACTAAAAAAAGTAATTTCTTTCTTCACCTGTCAGTTACCTTGCCGCAGACTCGAGCTTTGATGCAGCTAAAGTGATTGCCAAGAAGGGGGATGTGATATCGCTTAGGATGGCGGCTAATTTGGCGCAGATATCAGGAGAAAGTGAGCTTGCACATTCTCTCTCTCTGAGGTGCGCCAAAGACTTGATGCTCTTCCAGGACTGGGCTGCAGCACAGAAAGTTCTGAGGATGCAAGACTCACTTTTGGTTAGTTTTCAGCTGTCTTCACTGCTGGATTTAGATACGCATGTATATTCAATAAATTAGTATGCTAAATTGACACTGATATGAATATTATTTTTATTTATGCAGGTTTTCCTTTAGTAGGTTTTGATCTTGACATTAGACATTTTTCTATTGCCAGTAATAAGTTTTAATATTAGAAAATAAATATTATGAAACATTTTTCACACCTGCTCTTCACAGGGTCACAGACTGGTGTTTTGTGTTAATGAGATCCTCACTCAAAGACTGGCAGATACAGATGTGGTCACCTGGAGTGTGGCTTCTTCACACACCTGGTCTAAGTCCTGTGATGAGAACTTCCTCTCCACTGTGCACAGAGTGTGGCAGAGTGAGTTTGAAGTGGCGGCCACTGACCTGGTCAAAGTGAAAACGCTCCATCAACAGCTGAGAGCCATTGAGAATCCTCCTGCCACCACTAGTGTTCCTCTGAAGCAAGTATGTGTGAAAATAAGATGCCAACAGATACACTTTTCATACTGCAGACTGACAGATCTAATATAATATAAAAAATATTTTATTTAATGAATTAAACAGACAAAAATGCATGATAATATTGAACTTAGCAACATCTGTATAATATAATATAATAATTTTTTATTAAATTACACCGACAAAAATGGTTGATATTAAACTGAGAAGCATCTATATATAATAAAATATTTTAATTATATAACATTATATTCTATTTAATGAGTTGAAAATAATGAACTGAGCAACATCTTTACAATATTTGAATACAAAAATTGTTTTACTAACCTCATATCATTTATAGCTACTGTATAATTTAAATAAATATATCATTATTCTACTTGTATATTTTTGTTCATATTGTGCTAAACAAGTTTTAAATCACCTTAGAACATTCTGTTGACTATAAGTAATGTTGCATCTATTTGTCAACTAACTTTCATTAGAGTATTACTAGACTGTCTGTCTGCTAACTATCTGCTAACTCTGTTTGGTCACCCAACAGTCATTATGCTGACTATATGTATCTTTACAAGTACATGTAAACTTAGTCTAACCCTAACCCTAACCCTAACCCTACCAGTCCACCAATACTCTACTAAGACTTTAATAAGAGCTAGTAGACATGTAGGTGCAGTTTTACTTGGTCAACAGAATTTGCAGAAGTGACCATCAAAATATAAAGTGAAACCCAACACCGTTTACTATAGATTACTGTGTACTATTATATAATTGTTAGCATTACATCAGCCATTCAGTTATCTATTATAGTGTTCACCCTTGTCTCTAGATCATTTTTGACCAGAATGTTTTTGAGAGACAACACCGATTTAGAAAAAAGTAAGATATCTCTTTGATGTCATCATCAAATTCACCAATCTTTCATTTATCTTTTATTCCTCAGCTCTTATTTCACATCTCATTGGACGTGACACTGTGTGCTTTGAGTCAGCTGTTGTGTGATTGGCCATCTGTTCTAGAAGATCTGCTGCAAGCTCTTACTCGAGGTTCTGAGGTGGGACACTTTACGCTAATGACGGAGGTGTGCCAGCTGCTTCTAACACAAGGTTAGAGATATCAATGTGTTTTGAGATTAGATGAAATGAAATCGCTCCAAATTAACTTTAAAGTGAACAGTTCAAATTATGGATGGGCACATTTAAACAGTGAAGACTATGTAGCATAACATACAATTTAAGTAGTATTTCTTATTTCTAGTGCTTGATTTTTTTTCATGTAGGTCTATTTCATTTGTCTTTGTTCTATTGTAGCTTTGAATCACTGACCGTTTACTGACCGTTGACCGTTTAGTATTCGTTTTTTGTGATATTGAAATGGTTTATGGGAATTGTGAAATTTCTATCGTATCAAAAATTTGGATAGCATAAAAACCTTACTTCAAGCAAAAATAAATATATCATGATATATGCCATTATCGTGAAATTTTACTCATATTGTGATACCGTGATATTTTTTTTAATGCAGGTTTGGAGTCTGTGACATTCTATAAACAGAAACTAGACCCAACTGATGAAAGAAGCTTGGTAATTTCTCAAAGTGTGGAGGCGTTTGTCTGTTATCAGCTCATGTATAAGAAATGGTGGAACTACAGTGCTGAAACATCAGCTTTGACCAATAATACCTTCAGCAATGGTCACTGTTTAACAGAGAAGAACCAAAGTGAAGTTGACGCAAACTGTAACGGAGAAGCTCAATCTGATGTCATTTTCTCTGAGGGCTTCTGGAAGGTTCTTCTCTCTGAACCTCACGCCAATCTTCAGGCCACCCAGAGAGCCATAGCAGAGATTCAGAGGAGAGTCACTAGCCTCATTCAACAGCACAACCAGTGTAAAGACTCTCATGAGAGCTCACAAGCACTTAGTACTTCTCAATCTGAAACTTTAGAGGAACATGGAGGATCTTTGAGTGGGAAAAGGTATTTCTAAGGCTGTACCCTTTGAATCGTTTGTGCTATGATTCTGGTGCTTCAAAGTAGTGTCTAACAGCTCCTTTTTGTCTCTCTTAAGCAGTGAATCTCTCTCTACTCTGACTGCCCAGCTTGCTGAACACCACAAAGCGCTCACTGCTCTTCCTGAGCTTGTCAAAGTAAGTAACTCTGTCTGTTTAACATGCATAATATTTTAAAGGGGTCATATGATGCTTTTTTTAAAGATCATTATTTTGTGTAGTTGGTGTAACAGAATATGTTGACATGCTTTAATGTTCAAAAAACACATTATTTTTCAAATACTGTACATTATTGTATGTCCTCTATGCCCCGCCTCTCTCAAACGCTTCGTTTTCTACAAAGTCCCTCCTTCCGACAAGCGCAGTCTGCTCTGATTGGCCAGCTGACCCAGTGCATTATGATTGGCCGAACACCGCAAGCACTCGTCGGAAATGTAACGCCCCTTACCATAATCGCGAGATTCATCTTTCAAAATAAATATGAAGACAGAGCCCGAAAGGGGAACAGAGTCGCGTGACAGACACAGTGATGAAGCTGGTATGTGTTTGCAGTACACAAGCCACGGTTAAGACAGCTGACTCCACTGTGATGTGACTCGCTCTCTCTCGCTTGCTCGCGCTCACACACACACACACACACGATGCGCAAAACTCCGCATTTGAACAGTCAATAGCAAATACTTAAACTAATAACAAAACAGTAGCTGATTCAGAAGTGCCAGATTGTCATAGCAAAGTCAGAATTACCTCCTCTCCTAGGTTCACGAAACGGTCGTCCATAACATGCATTGCTGTTCTGTTGTAAGTAGCTAATCTTAAAGGTTCCTAAATGCATCTACTTTCGGAAGGCCAAATAAAGTGCTTTTGCTTTCGCCTAGAAACACACAGCGTCTCCCTGACATGCTGCTTCAACACTAACTGCGGTTACTGAAACCACGCCGCCTTTCTTTGTGCGCACATTTGGGCTGCATTATGCTAATATTTCCACATAGTGAGGTAGATATGTGGGGGCGTGTTAGAACGAGCCGTTTTAGAGGGGCGTGGCAGAGTCTTAACTTTGATAAAGAATATCTCTTTGGTTTTGAGACTTTAGTCTTTGCAACTTCAGGGATCTTATCTATGCACAATCAGCTTGTAACACTCCAAAGAGAAAGGAAAACTTGAAATCGCATCATATGACCCCTTTAAGGCCGCTGTAAGTTTCTTATTATCATCATCATCAATAATAGTAGTAACTTATTATTGTTATCAATAACAATAAATGTTTTCTTATATGTGACCATGGACCACAAAACCAGTCATAGGGGTCAATTTTTTGAAATTGAGATTTCTACATCACCTGAATAAATAAGCTTTCCATTGATGTATGGTTTGTTAGGATAGGATAATATTTGGCTGAGTTTCAACAATTTGAATATCTGGAATCTGGGGTGCAAAAAAAATAGAGAAAATCGCCTTTAAAGTTATTCAAATGAAGTTCTTGGCAATGCCTATTACTAATCAAAAATTAAGTTTTTATATATTTACGGTAGGAGTTTTACTAAATATCTTCATGGAACATGATCTTTAGCTACGTAATATCCTAATGATTTCTGGCATAAAAGAAAAAGCAATAATTTTGATCCATGCAATTGCTACAAGTATACCCGTGCGACTTATGACTGGCTTTGTGGTCCAGGATCACATATATTATTATCAATATATAATTGCACATGAGATGCATATTATTATAATCACCCTCCCTCCCTCCCTCCCTCCCTCCCTCTTTAGAAATACTCATTTCCAGATGTCATGGAATGTTGTATCATCCTGCTGCACATGGGAAAACATCTTACTCCATTTCCACAGCACATCTGCTCCAAGGCAACAACTTTGTTGTGCAAATATGGAAGTACAGAATCGCTCGGTAAAGCCTGGAAGAGACTGACACAATAACAGTTATAGCACATAAAAATGTTTTTGATATGCAATTATTGTTATTTGATATGTAAAATTCACTTGACTATTGTATGTAATAAAAACAATCCCCCAGAATTTACTGTTGTTACTGAAGCAATAGATCCTGTAATTCAGGGATTATCCAATGTTTTTTGTCCGCTATACATCTTTGACTTAAAATGTTTACTTGTAGTGTGCCAAGATTTTAAATTTTCAATAATTGAATACATTTGCATGTTCATGCTTAGCTGTAGGTTAATTATCACATGACCAAGTGGTAAATATAAAATATTTAGTCTTTTTTTTTTTACACTTTTGCAATTTTTGGTGAGCTTTTTATCAACACAGCCCAGTTTTATATATGCTATTTTATTTTAATATTAAGATTTAAAAATTGTACACGGTTTTTGCAGCGACAGATTTTTCTCCGTACTGTGGTGTACATTTGAACCAAAAAGATTGAGGGAAAAAAAGTAGTTGTTGGCTGGAAGATCTGAATGTGAGCTTAGTTGTTCATAAGAAAGGGGCGGAGTTTAATTAGACTAAATGATTTGAGAAGTCCAGCATACATCACATTTCACTGAAAGTTTCACGAAAAATCATGAGCTAAAAAAAAGCCCAAAAGAAACATGCACAGATGAATTATTCATAAGATGGGTAGAATTTTCCACTTCATGTTGATTTTAAAAACTGGAGCAAAGGGTCAGATTTCAGAACACATGCCTTGTAAGGAGACATGAGACCATTGTGGCGATAGAAAACATTTTAATACATAACTGCCTCGAACAACAGATACAATAAAAACACGTACCACAAACAGTCAAAATTGTGAGACGAACACATTTAAAACTGTTACATAGGACCAGTGGACTCATGTTCCGAAAGATGCCCCAAGCCTGAATCTAAAATGTATTCCTTACAGAAAAAAATGCTTAAAGATAGTTTCTTTTGAAAGTTTCAATTTTAATATACATACATGCTGGCATATTTTAAAAACACAACAAAGTCATGTGTACCAATAATGAGAGGGCATTTCCTCTTTTCTCGGTAATGAATAAATCTTGAGCCTTTCTAGAAAATATCAAAACATTTTTAAAAGGACTGAGTATATTAAAATGCCTGGAGTCTTCAAAGCCATAAGATACACAAGCGCTGGTCCCATGCTTAAAACAATGGTGTTTTTAATACTGTAAAACAAGATAAAATGTTCAATTTTCAGCTGATGGAAGAATCAGGATCACATCTGGAGTCCTGGAACGTTGCAATATGATGGACTACAGAGCAGAACAGAATCTGAGATCAGCTTGTTTGCATTTCCCAATGTCCCTTTAAGAATGCATGAATAATTTGAAATCTTCGTAAAGAACAATATCTGCTGGGTGGGATTAAAACAAGTGTGTCATCCACTAGATTTTGGTCAGTGCTTGTTGTTGGTTTCCTCCTGCGAGGAGTTGGAAATTCCATTCTGACTTTGAGAAGAACCGGATCCCAGGCCATAGAGCCGCCCACAGTACTTTGCATCGTCAATGTTGTCTTCAAAAAACAACTGAAGAAAACAAACCAAAAAAAAAAAAACAGGACAGCAGAATAAAGGTTAGGACTGATCAGCTAAAATCCCATTATTCAGCTATAGTCTCATTTGGCTAATATTAACCTCTTTCATGCGGAAGAAAGCCATTCCAGTGAGCAGCGAGTCTGAGCCAGCCTGATGCTGCCTGCCGATCCTTTTCAGCTCCAGCTGGTCTGCAACCTCCTGAAGTCCACCCTAAACACAGCAAATAATAAATAACAGTAACATCTATACATGTAAACACGGGTTAGAGTATTTTTCATACCTTAAGGTTTTTGCAGCTCTTCATAAGATATTTGACGTCATAAATGGCTGGGAAGAAAAGATTTAAGATCTGAAAGAACTCATGTTCCTCTTCTGGTAACCGGGAATCTGTGAGCAGCTTCACCAGGTAACCAAAATCATACCCACTAGTGAGAACAGAGAAAGTACATAAAAACATTTAGAACACAGTAGATGTACCATATTTTCTGGAATACAAGTCATGTTTATTTTATTTGAAATGTGCAGCGACTTATTTTCCAAAGCAACTGTCAAAACCAGTTTTTGGCCAAAATAGTTTGAAGGGCATAAATATTTAACGGTCAAGGACATGTTTTGACTGTCTGTGTCGATTTCGTGCACGCAAGATGGATAAGCTACAACAGGTAAACATGTCCGCAGTGTGGACCCTTACCTGTAGCTAAAAATGATGCCAAAATTGTAAAAATCGTTGAACCGAAATACTGAGAGGTAGCTAGCAGCCTAAGAGCTTGACTTTGAATGATTTATCGCCTTTGAAAACGGCACCCTGAACATCATACCGAGTCCAAATTTACAACCTAAACTTTACTTTCGATTGATGACTAAACAAAAACGTTAATTTTTAGTTTGTTTCTGTAAAAAAAAAAATAATAATTTAATTACAGCTCTACTAGTTTGAAAGACTTTCGCGTCAGCAGCATTTCATACATTACTACACTGTTGACAATGGACTTTTTGCATGACAAATATTTCACTAATATGAAGGCACCTTTAAATTGACGTCATTAAAATAATCATCGTCATCGGATTGGTTGAATTATACAGGATTTCCGGGAGACGTGTGTGTCACGTTCTATAACGTTCCTCCTGGAAACAAAGATGCCGTGATGCCAAACCCCCTCACGAAAAAAGAAAGCCGTCGTGTTTACAACTGTGACGACGAGAACTTATCAGGATCAACTAAACGCTGGATATTCAAAAGTATGTGAAACATTTAAAGTTCATGGCATAAAATCTTTAAAATACATCCGAGTTTTACACACCGGTCTGTTATTGTGCCGACATTTCCACGTCCCGAAACGTGACGCTGAACGAAACAAACTGTGGTTGGTTGTTTGGCATGTCGGTCAAACGGCCTCATGGGCGGGCCTTGGCCAATGAAAGCTGCCATGGATTCCAGACCTTCAGCCGTCAGTCTGAAGGTCTGGCTATGCGAGACTAACAGGGGGTCTTCTCTGTGATATATATATATATATATATATATGGGCCATTCTACAGAATTGGTGCAAACTGCTGTCCCACAACCAAAAAACACATTTAAAAAGCATTTAAGTATTAAAATCTTAGATGTTTACTTCTTCTATTACCTTCTATTATCTATTAAAACCCACAATAATATTTAAAATATTAGTAAGCTTAATAGATATAAAATCATAATTTATTGGGTACTTTCAATTGTGAGGTGGCTGTCCCAAAACCTAATCCCTAAATTTCAACTTTTTCCATTGTTGTTTTTTTTTTTTTTAAGTTTTTTTTTTATTCTTTTAAAAAGAGAAGTTCAAAAAAATTAATTATATTTTATAGTTATATATAGTTTCTTTTGGTGTTATCCCATAAAATTGTCAAATTGTCATTGACAAAAGGGAACACAATCCTCATATTTGGGGGAACTATTTTAGCACAGTTATGCAATTTTGTTTTGTATTTTATTATGTTTTAGTATGCGAGTTGAAATTCTGTAATGTGATGTGGTCGCTACAAAAGCATTACGGTCACTACCGAAAATGTGCAGTCACTAACGAAACATTGGATGTTTTGTCAAAAATAAAGCATACTGAATTATCAACTAAGATGTTATGATGAGTTTTTGGTTCAATGTACAGGTGCATCTCAATAAATTAGAATGTCGTGGAAAAGTTCATTTCAGTAATTCACTCAAATTGTGAAACTTGTTTATTAAATCAATTCAATGCACACAGACTGAAGTAGTTTAAGTCTTTGGTTCTTTTAATTGTGATGATTTTGGCTCACATTTAACAAAAACCCACCAATTCACTATCTCAACAAATTAGAACTAATGAATCCATAACTTTGAAATCAGTATGATAAACTTTATGCCTTTTACATAGAAAAATGTAATTCAAAATACAACAAATCTCGTAAATTACACTTGAAATATTGTTAAAGATAATTTTTATTGATTTACCTTATTTTATAAAATAGCAAAAAACAATATATTTACAATGTAGATGTAAGCAAAATCTCAATAGGTCAATATAAACATTGTAACTAAATTATTATTACTGTTTTTCAGTAGTGACAAATTTGGGGAGAGGACAAATATTCCAAAACTTTCTGAAAATGCAATGAGAATTAACTGCACAATTACTAGAAATGTGTACCTTGGATATTATACAATTTGCATACATGTAAATGTACTGGAAAAAAAGTATTTTTTTTCCAAAAGATTTGTAACTCTGACTTTGGACCAATTCTGTAGAATGACCCATATATATTATTTTCCTCTCTTTTTCTCTGTAAGTTGGTGCACCACATAACTTTGATTTAGCATATGCAAGTTTTTAAATATTAACAAACATAAAACCATAACAAAAAATATTACATTTCATAATGAGGTTCTTATCTTTATTAGGATATTAGGGTAGTTCTAGCCCAAAAATAACAACATTTAGAAATTAAAACCATCATAAAAGGGGCGCATTAAAGTCATTATATGTATTGAACTGCGTGTTTAATAAATTAATAGATCTGCACAAAAAATGGGTATGAAGTCTTTGACCCAGCAATTATTATTATTATTTTTTTTAAGTGCTATTTGTTACCTGTGAAATGAGAGCCACTTGACATTTTCACAAAGCACAAGGCCTGATGTCATGAGGAGCTCTGCGAAGTAGAGTGTGTCGATGCCCTCCTCCTCGTGCTTTTTAAACTGTAGCCCAGAGTTCTGAAGGAGATCTATGGAGTCCTGGGAGTACATGTCCTCTCTGCAAAACACGGGGCCAAACAACACCCACCATCACTACTAGTATCATTACTGGCTAAGGCTAAATCTAAAAATACTGGCATTAGCAAGTAATGCTGGACACCTACGTCAGATTGAACTTGAAGTTAAACTGCCATGTTGTGGTTCCAGGCGGGTAGTCTCCATCTTCATTCATAAATGTCAAGCCAAGCTGGATGATTTTTAAAAGGTCCACATTGCACCTCAGGAGCTGGTACTGATAGTCAACAGTACTACGGAACTCTCCAATGGGACGAACCACCACACCGGGAAACTCCGTGTCCTGACGTACAAACAAACCATCAAGCATAAATCAACAGACTGTGCAAAGCACAAATATGCAAAATGTGCTACTATTTTTGTTGAATCACTTACATAAAATACACAGTAAAAGCAGTAATATTGTGAAAAAAATATTATTTTCTATATGTTAATGAATTTTAAAAGTCATTTATTCCTGTGATTACTTCAGGGTCACATGATCCTTCAGGAAACATCCATGCTGATCTGGGGTAAGTTTAAAAAAAAATAAAACTTTTATTCTGCAAGGACACATTAAATTGAGCAAAAGTGACAGTAAAGGCATTTCATGTCACGAACGTCAAAAAAAAAAAATCATGGTTTCCACAAAAGCTTTAACACGGAAATGTTTATTTAAATATTTAAGCATCTTGTTGATATTTAAACATCTTGTTAAAATGATTTTTGAAAGATCGTGTTACACTGAAGTATGCAGTAATGGCTACTGAAGACTTCTCAGGAATAAATATATTAAAAACAGAAAACAGTCAATTTCAATATTTCACACCATTACTCTCTTTACTGTATTTTGATCAAATAAATACACGTGTAGCCTTGGCAAGCATAAGAGACTACTTTCAAAAACATATTTAAAAAAAACTATTATTCTAAATGTTTGGCCGGCAGTGTAGATGTGCCATTTCACCCATAACGCTGTTTGAATGGTCACTTTACAATTATTATAGGACATTTCTTATGTCATTAGACCACAGCAGACCATAATGGAACATCAACATAGGTGCACACACACCATGGCAATGTAGTTGTAACTTTGAATGATCTGTCGTATCTTCCTCATCTCCTCCTCCACATTGCTGGCCCAGACCTCACAGATAATCTGACTGGTATCTGCAAGTGCGGCTGGCATGATGATGATGATGATGAAGGCTGAGGAACTGACCAAGTAACCCAGCGATTCTGAAGCTCTCTCACAGGCTACAGAAACTCTGCCAGGAAGATCAATTAGATGAATGAGCTTTGAATCAAAAATACCATGGCTTTTATTCGGCTTTAACTCTTGTAAACATGGACACATTTAAAAAGAGCATACATTTTGACGAAAAACTGGTGAATATTAATAACATAGACTCAAATTGAGTTTGCGAACATTGTCTATTTTCAGGGAAAGGATTATTAATTCGCTTATATAGTGGAAATACGACAAAAGCATGTGTATATTAATGAAACACTGCCGAATATGAGTTGTAGATTAACAACCACAACGCTTTCATTAGCTTAGATTTGAGTTTCCAAAAGCATTTATTCCTAATGTAACCCTCATGGCCGTGGAAATACTAAAATAACCATAAATATGAACATTAACCCACATACGTTGAATAATTCACAACTCTAATAACTGACTACCTAAGCATCTTCCAATGAATTTCCAATCTAAACGGCAATTAACTCATTTGATTAAACATCTTAACTGTTCAAATAAGAAGGCGGCCGTGTAATATAAAAGTAAATTAACCAAACATTTGTTGGATGGGGATGATATTAGCTTTAAAACGTTAGCATGTTTCTCTGCGGTCTCCGAACACATTAACAGAGAACATTTGCATTACAGCGAGACTATGAAACGATACTACACAAATATCAAAACGCAAACTTTCAGAATGACTAGTTACCTGGCACGAGTACAGTCGTTATATGTAGCTGTAAAGCCGCTGTGCAGCTGGACAGCTAGCAGCGACTCTAAACACACACCGCGCGCTGCTTCCGGTCCTGCGGGATTGTGGGAAAACACCCGCCAAAACTAAAGCCTTTCAATCAGTGTTGCCAACTTAGCAATTTTGTTGCTAAATTTAGCAACTTTTCAGACTACCCTAGCAACCTTTCCTTCCAAAAGCACCTAGCAACAAATTTAGCTATTTTTTAAATTTTTATTTGGCAGCTTTTAGCAACTTTTGATAAGTGACTCAAACTATAAAAAGGCACAATTTACCATTTCAATTACACAAAAAGAGGAAACCAAAGATTCCTAGCAGTGCACACGTTACAGGAATTAAGTTAGCTGCTATTTGCAATTGTTTAAAAGTAATAATAATAATAATTGAATACTGTCATTTTTCATGTATGAGACACTTTGTTAGTAGCTTGTACCTGCGATTGTTGAGGAGTTACACTGTTTCTTACAGTACACTGTAAGAAAAATATGCAGAAAAATGGAAAAGGTGCTAGTAATTTTCCAGGACATTATCTGTTATCCGTTGTAACCCGAAAACACAAAATACAATGCGTACTTAAAAATGCAGGTACAAAAACCTGTGGAAAAATCAATCCAGAAAACTCCTTCATATTAACACAGTAGATTGTGCATTCTTTTCTCTTTTTTACTTTTCTTAGAGTGCAGCATCCTAACTAACTACTAATAAACTGCTTTAAAGTTTAAAACTTAAATTCTAATCGTTCAAAAATGTGTACATTTTCGATAATTCAACGGATTCAAAAAGTTATTTATATTTGAATATTATATTATGCATTTATATTGCTACGAACAAATCTAAATTAACATATATAAAATATATATATATATGTTTTTGCTGAGACTTGACACAATTTTGCATCGTGATTACGTAATACGTCATCACAACATCATTTAGCAAATTTTAGCGACAAATCAACCTTCCTTTAGCAACTTCCCCTGAAAATTAGTTGGCAACACTGCTTTCAATCATTGGTAGAGCAAAACGTGGAAACAACGCACAACCTAGTGTTATTAAATTACATAGATAGATAGATAGCAGTATGCATTTTTATAGCATAAATGGAATCATTTGCTGAAAATGGCACATATTTTGCCTTTTTTGATATTTTACTGCAAGTAACTGCACATAATAGTTGAAATGAGAAGAAAATCTTGGCTTCAAACATTTCTGTACAGGTACCTCTATTATTAGGAATGTGACAGTGCATATACAAACACAAAAAAACATGATACAGATTAGAAGAAAGGATTTTTTTTTTATATTTGTTGTGAAACTACAAAACATACTATTGTGCTGGTGATATATTTACAATTCTGGTTGCCAGTACAGTGTCGATGATAAAATTCACAGCTTTCAGAAGTCTCACAAGAAAAAGAAAGACGGCACACCCAAATCACAAAAGTGCAATAAATACAAGCTGTACTTCTCCAACCATCTCTGTGATCAGATCAGGTTCTTTTTCCATCATTAATACAAGATTTCTTTAAAAAAAATGTAATGCACTGGAGTTTTCTAAATAACAATAAACAGATGAATCATTCATGACTGCCAGCATCAGATACTGACAGCATTTATTTTTTTGTTTGTTTCTTTGTGATTATTTTGAGAATTGAGAATGATCAGAATTGATAGTTAAGAGCACCTAATCAACACATACTGTGAACGGTAGATACTGTACGACCAGTGAAATCATTAGACATTGTCTATTATTTGAGTACTCTCAGAATCAGATCGACTGTAAGTGTTTCCAGGTAAACAGCACTAATTTAAAGGGGACCTATTGTTTCTCTCACATTCAAATAACTGTAAATTTCGTAAAAGCTGCAAATCTGAAAAGTTCTGGTAAAAATAATAATTAAAAAAGTACCTTGATTAAAAATGCCAATGTGAGAAAAATGTGCATCACGCAGCAGCTTAACAAACTAAGCTGGGATGTACTCTATGTTTGGCAGTGTACTGTCTTAACTGGGTCTAATCTGCGGAAATAACACATTCAAGAAGAGAAACAAAAGTCAAAGAAATGTTTGCACTCTCATAAACGAAGTTAAACGGCAGAGTACAATGGCTTTAAAGTGAAAGCTATATGATGCTTCTATTTGAATTAGATATTTGGCTAAAAGCTTTGGGACAGCATTTCGGTTGGGTCTTAGATGTCGTTTATAATGCGGCGCCATCAAAATAAATGTACAATCTCCATCCCCTAAACCAATTTTAGGCTAAGTCACAATGGAGGAGAAATTAGGGTTTCATAACAAGAGTGCTATAGCACAAGTTCAACTCACTGTCTGTTTGCCACTAGGTGGAGCAAGAGACTAGGCCATATGCATATGTGCATTGCAGATGAAAGAGGGCTTCTGGACCATCCGTACCAGACTAGTTTCAAACATTGTGGTATCATTTTGGAGCATATCATCGCCTGCTTAGTCCATGCGGGTACATTTATGCAATATAATGAGAGTAGAAATATTGCTACTACAATTCCTATGACAGTAGTTATCTGAGGTTGAACCAAGGACAGTACATTCAATATTTCCTTTAGGAAAAAAACATACTGAAGCACAGGAGGATCTCATTAAGAACATAACTCTACATGGGAAGGCATGCCAGCAGGGGAACTGAGAGAATGCAAAACAAAGATGTCAAGAGCATCTTAGCCTAACAAGGTGTAGATCAACTGGAGATTTCACGTAACATTTAAACGTGAGCAAAATCCATGGAATTGGGCAGGTAATACCATTCATAACTGGTTAAATTAGGCCAACATTATGTACAATGTAAATCAGTATCAAATAAAGGGTCGCATCAACTGGGGATTTTTTTGTTGTCGTTTTGTTTAAAGTGCTACATTCAGACTAACATCTTGGCCTGTGGTGCAAAGCTATTGTTCAAAAGGGGTTTTAATGACATGGTAGTAATATTCATAGTCATCTATTCTCAAGACGCTTACAAAAAATTGGATTTAACTGAACATTTTGCATGTAGATGAAGAGTTTAGTGAAAATCAATATTTTAGATTAGCATGGATGGAGCGCTCATTTACATAATGCAAATCACCAGTGACTCCCTCCGTATGAGGAGTCTCCAAATGTTACAGAAACGGATCTCTGCAGTGGCGTGCGATACATTATTAAGTGTTTACATTATAATTATAAACTGCGTGCTTTCACAGCTTTCAGTGCCTTAGATGTGTTGACGGTTTCTTGCCGCAGCAATGATACGCACTGTTCTTCTTAAATGGTTCAATCTCACAAAAACTATCCAGGTCATCTTTTTCTCCAAATTCAAAAGACGAACAATTAGGAATTACAAAAAAGAGACACCTTTTTTTATGGCCATTAAGGATTTTGATTTGATTGGATTATTTTCAGGTACTAGTCTACTGAAAGGCATTTTTCTCATTATTGTTTTCTCAAATTTGCTATACATTATGATAGTACTTAATTTTACATCATAAAAAAAATTGTAACGAGAGAGAAAAAAATAATTCTCATTACAGTAATGCATAACGGCAACGAGTTTTTCCTTCACATTACAGTATTAAGAACTTAGACAAAATGTGCTCGATTTTCATCAAAATAATCTTACATTTCAATTCATTTTATGCAAAATATAATTTCCTATATTTCTTTTGTTTATGGAGTGAAATACGATAAGATTTTTTGAGATTCAACACAACGAAGACTCTTCTAGTACTGGTAGGTAGCAATTAAAATAAGTTTTGTTAAGATACTGGATACTGTTCAGTAGCTTATTATTAGTTACATACAAAGCCAAGTTTGTAGTCTAGAGCAAACCTGTAGACGGTCGAGAGGGGGGGTTTAGATTAGAAGAGATCCAAACCAGTAGAAATGAAACACTATTAGAACATGCCACTGTAGGAACTAGACTGGAAAGTTAATATCACCTAAAAAGACGCTTTAAGTTTTCCAAAGATGCAACAAGAGCTAGTATATGGGATAGTACGATCTTAGCGTTCACAATGTGCTTTTTTGCTTAATTCTCTATATCGATGCCTTTTTTCTATTAAAGTGCATGAACTATCTGATATTCTACCTGAGAGTTTGTGGAACTAAGTGCAGTTTCTACATCATTTTACGAACATTTGCACTAACATGTGTCTTGTTTGCATGTGCAATTAACAAAACGAACATGGAGAACTGTTAGCAATCAATTTAGTCTAATTAACTCATGCTTTAGATTCATGCTTGCTAACATCTGTAACCGTTTACACATTTGCAAAAAACAAAACAAAAAAAACAACAACTGTTGAACATAAATGTGGACAGATGTGCTTGTTTTAGAGGGACGTGACTGGAATAACAGGATTTATGCCCATTCATTTTGTCCTGAACCCTTGTGCTATGAACAGAAGTAGTACCCTAAAGTATCTGTATTCACATCTTCAAGAGTTACAGTAAGCAGTTCTGCCCAATTAGCAGAGCTCGTTTCAAAGACGAACTGGTGTTTTTTGAATGACCAGTAAAATACCTAGTACAGATACGGACATACTCTTATTAGTAACAGAACATGGTGAAATTAAAAAATAAATCTATCTAAAAAAAAACAAACAAACAAAAAAAACACGGCTCTATACAATTTCAGTTTTGAGAGTTAAAACCCAGTGTTTTAAAATTACATTTTTCCTGCCCAACATACATTTTCCTGTCACACCGTTCTTCATTCTTCCTAATACCGCCAGATGTCAGTTTTGTCTCCATGGAAACAGCAGTTAAGATGGATATCTTCTACACGTCATCAGCTGGTAGGTCAGGAATGTTTATCTTTGCCCTGGTGAAGAAGGCCATCTTCTCTCTATGAGAGATTACAGCAGACAATAAGTACAGCTTCAAAATGAATAATGTCAGATAATTAAAAAAAACAATGGAAGGGTTATTACTTAATATTAGCTCTGTTCCAAACCGTAGTAAGCTACCTACCCAGAAGATGCACTCCAGATGTGATGGCTATTAATTTTTTTTAATTGAATGTGCAGGGCTTTCAGTGTCATTCACTTCCAGTTATTTTGTAGCTGTACAAAGCTTGTTATGCTGCTTTATACAGCAAACTAGTATTGATTACTATATTATTTTAATGTATTATCACATTTACAAAAACACTGATTTGTAGCGTAAATAGTTTTACCGTTGACTGCACTTTGTTTTCCTTCAGGTCCTTTCCCTAAAAGTCTCGCACATTCACAGAAAACGTTTGCATTGGAAAATAAGCTGGATACATAAAGCAATCCTATTAAGTAAATCATAAATGCCCAATGCCCAATATTTGAGCATGTAGTGTTTTTACGCTAATGGACCCTTTTCACATTTCTGGAGATTCTTGGAAGCCCAAGTCATCATCATAGCTGGGGAAGTCTATGGTGGTGAATGAAAACGACAACGAATCTAATTTTTGCATTTCCATTCGCAAAAGAAAAGAAAAAAGCACAATATTGTTTCTGTGATTTTCCAAAAGAAGGAAACAAATATCAAGAGATTGATTCTGGTGATCAAAAGTGAAAGAGATGTCAAATTTGCAATCTCTCCCTTAGCCATTTTATTAGAAACACCCATGCAGCAGCATTAATTAGTTTTCTGTAATTTAATGCCAAGGTAATACAACAGTACTATAGTATTATAAATGTACATTCTTTTTTTCTTTTTTTAAATAACAGCGGAAACACATCATCACAAATCTGTGACGGGGTCCATTAGAGTATTGCGTCATTAGCAAATTCAAAACTCTATCTGCTACCCATGTAGAATACTCCAAATCAGTAATTTATGAGCTTCCATTTGAGTTTAAGATGCTGACTTACAAGGTAGCTGCCTATGTAGCCATTAGAAACCATTGCAGCTCAGATTTTGGAACATAGCTATTTCTTCCTCCAATAACCTATGCTTAAGACGATGTTTAGGATCAGTTCAAAAGCAGTGGTTTGGATGGGTAGCAACAGACGCCCACCTAAAGGACTGGACCCCAGGAACCTCCTTGAGGCTCTGTCCACGAATCTTGTGCACATCCTTGGCTGCTGCTCGCATCATCTTCTCTACCCTCTGTTCCTGTAGCTGCTCTTCATGGGTCTAAAGAGAGAGTGGCAACATAAAATCAGATGCAGGAATGTTGTTTAAGAGGGCCCAATGACAGGCCATTTGTGGACTTAGTTCTGGAAATCTAGTGGGACTCACCTGTCTCTCTGTATGTTTGAGCAGCAGACGAAAGCGCTCATCCTCCTGCACCCATGTGGGAAGGACATGCTGGCCCTGTTGCCGGACGCTCTCTAACTGCTCCTTTAGCTCCCGCAGCACACGCAGTTCCTCGTTCAGTCGGCTGTGCCGTGTGCGAGTGACCTGCAAGTCCAGCTCCAGATCCAGAGAGGTGCGCAGGAGCCCGTCCAGACCTTTGACCTGCATCTGTGGCTGTGTGGGGGAGAAAACTCGATCAGTGATTCTTTTGGGTCATGTATGTGTCTTGTGCTATTTACTGCTGTATTGTATATGGGGAGTCAAACGTCTGTGACCAGTGATGAAAATTCTTCTTTAAAATCTTATAACGTTCTGTTCATTTCCAGGTTAGGTTAGATTTTGAACTTAGACATTCCCAGAGATTCACTGGCCACTGTATTGGTATTGTTATACTGGCACATATAAATTGAAACTATTCAGTATCATTCATCTCAAATCTTAAACTGCTTGGCAACAATAGCCATTTGATTAACACTATTTACCTTACCTTTGTAGACTGGGACATGCGATTTTCATTTTTAAATAACTAAGGAGACTTTAAAGCCTGTACTATAAATCATTGAAGCGCTCTGTACTGTCCTCATTAAGCAAATGAATGCAAACTTTCAACATCTTAGTGTCTTTAATAGACTCAAAGTAATGTGTCTCCTAAGGCACAGTGAGAGCAAACTTGACCTTTCTAGACTATTTAAGGGCCTGTAAAGGTGCTCAGCAAACCCATTTCATCACGCTGAGACTGTGCTTCATTAACACTGACCTCAGGTCAGTACAGAAATGTAGGTATTAAATATTAAACTTCTGCTAAAAAGCTTTAACTCACCTTTCTAAGGATTTTTTAAGCTATTAAAGGACTGAGAGGTCTATCAGACACCAAACTGAACAAACAAGGTTTATATTTGCATGGCAATTCATGGCAAATTTTAAATAGTACAATTTGTTTCCCAAATGAGTAGATGTCAATGTCAATATTTTTATGTTACCTTCTTCATTCGAACACTGCGTCTCTCTGAGGCGTTCCGGACGAAGGGAGATTTCTTAGACAGGGTGGAGCTGTCACTGTCGCTGCGGTTGATCTGGTGATGTGATGATTGTGGGTATTGGTAAAAAAAAACTGAGCTATAATACCACTATCAGTATGTACATATATTTGTGTGTGTATATGTGTGTTCTTACCCTGCATATATACTGGCTCTGAGGTCCAGGGGAAAATGTCTTGGACCGGATGATGGTGTTTCCTCGCATAAAAGGATTTTGCTGATGGACATCATGTCGCCGCTCCTTGGGCCGAACAACCGAAGCAGAATGCGGGAGACCGTCCACACTTGTCTGTTTATTCACCTGATAAGGCAAAGAGAGGATGTCAAAAAGTTTAACTGAAAAGGTACACAAAACTTGCATAAAAGCAATGAGAAAGTTGTAAATGAATCATCAAATGTCACCTTTTCCGTTATGACTGCTGTTGGTCCAGGTTTAACTGGCTCTTCCTCCTGTTCCCACTGGCAGTCATCGGGGTAGAACTCCTCGTCCTCCTCACCATCACTACCTTCTTCATTCACAAACACGTCACCCTCCAAAGCCTCTGCGGGGCTATTATATAACATATACCAATTGACACCAGGGTTATTATGGCTCAAAATGTTAAATTTTCCCATGCATTAATTACTTAATTAATTGTAACTGTTAATTAATTTAGTTTTTACTAGGGATGCTCCGATCGATTGGCCGGAAATCGGTATCGGCCGATAATCACATTTTATGACTCGATCGGTACTCACAACACTTGGCCGATCTCACGAACCGATCACAATTTGATGACGTCAACGCGTGACGACGTACATGATGCATGGGGACATAATTTAATGATTTGGCGCCACAGTCATGTCATTGCCGATGTGGAAATGCTATTACGATTCGAGAAACAATGAAAAATTCGCTATTTGCCGTGTGTTTTGCATGATGATATGATGAATAGATGGTTCATTTTTAACAGCAGATTCAGTGACGTTAGAGCTGATCTGCGCCTCACTGCACACATCTGCGGCGCGTTACGGCTCCACGGCTACCGGAGCTGATCGCGGCCGCTCTAGTCAGTGCTTGTGTTTATGAGCCAGCCGCGGCACGTTTCTGAAGTGGCTCTCCATGCTGCTTGGCTAAAAATAGTCTTTTGTGAGTTGTCAGCGTGGAGGACGGAACAAAACCTCGTCGGACCCGTAAGGGATAACGGTAACACAATACGCTGATCTTGGGCTGTTTTTAAATGAACATTTATTTATAAAACAAAATATCTTCTTTGGCCATATTAGCCTACTCAATAGCATTAACACAGGCTTTACTCCTTTCAAACTTTATCTGGAATGTCACCGTTTCTGTCACTGCAACTTCTCGATCAGGACAGGCGAACGAACACACACACACACACGAAATCGTCTGCCTCATGAAAAAAATTTATTTAAAAAAATTTTGTTAATATTTGCATCATTTATTATTTATTTTATCTACCCGCAAATAATCAGAATGCATTTTTATTACCCCACCCATGGATATAGGAAAAGCAAAATATGTTTGCTGCCTAAATCAGACGGACTTACTGAAAATGCAAATTCATTCTCCGCCAACAGGAGGTGCTTTAAAGCGGGAGAAAAAGAGATTTCCCCAGTAACGGCTGTACACAAAGCAGCGCTGCCGCTGAGCTCACAAACGCTGCTTTATCAGACATATAACATGCAAGATGAAATGAAAATGACATCGAAAATTTTCTAAAGATAGTCTTCCTTCAGAAATACAGAGATATAAAAACACCCGCGCCTCGTTTTGATTTTTAAAATTGCAGTACGTGCTCATGTTTATTAAACGATGCCTTTTGGAAAATCCATCAGTTTTGATAATGTGGCGTGCGCCACAAATAAATAAATGTATGGGAAACACATCCCACCTGAGCCCAACTTCAGTCTACTCATCACCTTATCTTTAACTGCGTTTGTAGCCGGCGCCATAGCCAGACTGATAAACAAACACAGACCGGAAGTTAACTTCGGGCCAGGCATGTGCACGACTATGAAACCTATATAACGCTTGATGCATCAGAATCGGACAGCATCGGTATCGGCCGATCACCATGACAAGAAATCGGTACTCCGTATCAGCTGCAAAAATCCTGATCGGAGCATCCCTAGTTTTTACTTTGAAAAAACTTTTAAGGAGCAAGGATAAGTATCATGTAAAGTGTAAGCACCGCTTCCAAACTAAGCACCTTTTTTTGGTCAATGCAGCGAATTCAGAGTTAAAACAAACTTCAATCCACATTGAAAAATGCACATGAAATTTATATAAAAATGAATTAATATATGTTTTTGTTTGACAATATTCAGATCATTGGTACTGAAAGTCACAGTGCTCCAAATTAAACCAAAATTTATTACTGTGACATGGTTGAGTCAAACCGTAATGTTCCTAAAAGAGCAACACTTTTACTTCTCTAGTCTGCAACCTTTCAGAAGCAAGTGTGAGTAAGGGTTGAATGCTCTTGAAAAATGCAGCCATGCCACATTCCTGTTTTTGTTTTTAAGTTCTATGACAAGTGGTTCTTGTTGAATCGTCATCTGAAGCAATCAGGTCTTATAGTGCAGTTTTGGTTATCATGAGACTGCCCTACAGCCAATCAACATGTGAGCTAATTTACCGAGAAGCAACCTCAAGAGAGTCCAGAAAATGGCATGAGAGAAGAATGCCGCTCAGTATTGCTTGGATTAGTTGTTCATCCTGTTTACGTTACTAATGTAATTTTGGCAGAGCAGATCAAACATTAGGAAAAGTGAGTCATCGTGTGCCATCACACTGTGATGATTTCCCACGAGACGGCAGAAAGGAGGTCATTCAATAGGAAAAAAGGGATTGGAAAAGAAAGAGATGGAATATGAGATCCAAAGAGCTTGTTAATTGTTCGTGTGGATTCTGGGTGGGATACTGGATGTGATATGAAACTGTTAAGTTGACAGCTGTGCTAAATAGGATTAAAGCTTATTATACAAGTTGTGGCAGGTAACATACCAGTCCTCCAGAGGAGCGTTTTCTAGGCGTGCAACAGTGCCATCTGAGGTGCTGGGAGCCTACAAATAAATAAAGAGATGAAGATCATGTAATTAAAACAAAACAAAACAAAAAATACTATATTATGGTTTTTCTGAAATTTACCAGACATTTACTAGACCTTTTTATCTAACTGGAAGTTCTTTTGGAAAAACTGCATCTGATAAGTGTAATTAAATGTAAATGAGGGTACTTTTTTAGGGTACTTTAATAGGGTGCAAATTCATGTCCCATTTTTTGTTTTAAACGCATTAGAATGAAATGTATTAAAATATATATTAAAATGGTGAGTTCGGTCAGTCCCAACTCGGAGGTCCTGACCTTTTCCATTGCATCCAACAATTCAAATCAAACAAAATGTTCATTTTGAGAAAGTAACACACAAATCGTGAGAGCACAAGCCTTATTTTGTACCTTATTCGTGGAAAGTGACAGTAAAATGCTAATACATTTCCTTAATCCATCTTAACAGAACAGGCTGTTTGTAAATTCGAAACAGCTGATAAAAAGCGAAGCAACTAATTCTATGTAATTTGATCATCAGCAGTATTAGAGACCAGAAAGGACCGTTTGGGCAAGAAAGAATCCATTTCTTCATCTGAATGATGAAAGAAACGAATATAATATTAATGAAGGCTCCTTGTTCCTCAATAAGCTTAGCAGTTTGGCAAGACTGATTCCAAGAAATATTAGAAAGGCATTTGGCTGTGATGAGGTAAAATGAGTTGAGGATTGTGTGTGTGTGTGTGTGTGTGTTCGTTTTACCAGCTCCTGCTGAACGGAGACCTCTCTTTCCTTGTGCTTGCCATCCATTTCTGGCATGTATGTGCAGTTGAGGAGGTTGTACCACTTGGTGCACCACTCCTCTGAATACTCTTCATCAGCCAAACTGATCTGAGCACCAGCCTTTCAAGAGAAAAAAGACGAGAACTGAATAACCCAGGCCTATATTCACATACCATTATATGACTGAATTTAGGCATCATCACTGTTTATTTTCTCAAATCAGACACTCACTAAACAGTCCTCCCGACCAGCCTTGTTGGTGCTACAGACATCAATGCGTAGAGTCTTCTGTCTGAGAGCAGCGGAGGACAACTGCAGGCTAAACGCTTCCTTAAACTCTAAGGGTTCCTGCGGCAGAGCCCCGTGGGTGCGGAACAGGCAGCGAACGGGCTCTGAGCACGGCAGTACCACCACACGGACATATCTGCAATAGAGAAAATCCAACAGAAACTCCCATCAGAATTGGCTTTGTATGAGAGATGGGCACAGGGCAAGTCTTAGATCAGGCCAGTCATAGATCAGTGGTTCTCAACTAGGAGTGTTTTAATTCCAAAAAATGGGTGTGGGGAAAAAACAACATTTGGGTTTAAGAATCAAATGATTCAATAAAATGTTGAGATTCAATTCCAAAATAATTCTCAAGGCATCTCCATTTTTCAGCAAAAGTACAGCGGCATTATAGTTGCTAAACTGTAAATATTACACATAAAAGCCAAAATAAAATGTCTGTCTGATATGTAAACAGGAATCATTAAAGGGATAGTTCACCCAAAAAGGAAAATTCTGTAATTAATTACTCACCCTAGTGTCGTTCCAAACCTGTAAGACCTTCGTTCATCTTCAGAATACAAATTAAGATGCTTTTGATGAATTCCGAGAGCTCTCTGACCCTCCCATAGACAGCTAGAATCCTAACACAATCAAGGCTCAGAAACGTAGTAAGGATAGTTAAAATAATCCATGTGACATCAGTGGTTCAACCGTAATTTCGCGAAGCTACGAGAATACTTTTTGTGCGCAAATAAAACAAAAAGAACGACTTTATTCAACAATTTGTCTCACCCTGGTGCCATTTTGGAGAGTATCACATACGTAAACAACGTATGCTGTTCTGTGTCAGCAGCACCGTATGCAGATACATTGTTTACGCTTTGATCTGAACGTAAACAACGTATCCGTGTACATACATTGTTTATGTATGTGATACTCTCCAAAATGGCACCAGGGTGATGCGGAGGAGACGAATAGTTGAATAAAGTCGTTATTTTTGTTTTCTTTCCGCACAAAAAGTATTCTCATAGCTTCGTAAAAATACGGTTGAATCACTGATGTCACATGGATTGTTTTGACGATGTCCTTACTACGTTTCTGAGCCTTGATTGTGTTAGGATCCTTGCTGTCTATGGGAGGGTCAGAGAGCTCTCGGAATTCATCAAAAGCATCTTAATTTGTATTCTGAAGATGAACGAAGGTCTTACAGGTTTGGAACGACACTAGGGTGAGTAATTAATACACAAAAAGTATTCTCATAGCTTCGTAAAAATACGGTTGAATCACTGATGTCACATGGATTGTTTTGACGATGTCCTTACTACGTTTCTGAGCCTTGATTGTGTTAGGATTCTTGCTGTCTATGGGAGGGTCAGAGAGCTCTCGGAATTCATCAAAAATATCTTAATTTGTGTTCTGAAGGTATTACAGGTTTGGAACGACACGAAGGTGAGTAATTGATGACAGAATTTTCATTTTGGGGTGAACTATCCCTTTAACTCTCAGTCACCTTTGATTATTTTTATGGACTGATCCAGAATCATTTGAGAAAGAATTACAAAGCATCTGTGAATCGATTTCTCCATTTTATATTACATTTTATATTTGACAACAATTGAATGGGTTAATTCCATTAGTAAAAGCCAGCCCATTTCCCTAGCAGAGATGCTTCATCAAAATGACATCCTGCTGATTAAAATTAATGTCTCCATCAACTTTAAATGAAGCTGGCTGAGAGAGCGCAATCCTCACATGTTCTGGTTGGCTGGCAGGGAGAGTGCGCTATAGTTGGAGAGCTGCATTACGAACACTGTGAACCTCTTGTCTTTCGCTTCATACTTCAGGCCGAGTTTGATCTGAGCACTGCTTGCTGAGCTCCCGTCATCATAGCCCAGCTGTTGCTCAACAGGAAGCCCCGACCTGTGGGAATGAACAGCAGCATTTTACTATCCAAATCAGGGTCTGTGATAAAACGTAACTGATAACAAAACTCTAGAGGCCTACCTTTTCTCTGAGGGCTCGTATACCCCACTATCACCCGCTACTGATTCGTCAGACACTGCTGACGTTACTCCTGCCTTCTTCAATCCTGGCCCAGACATCCTTGTTTGCGTAACAGCATCTGCAGGCACAGAAAAGGGGTGAGTAGAAATGTGACACCATGTCACTCTGGATGGGTGTTAGGTTCCTGATCTCGAGTGAGTTCACCTGCTGGGCTAGTTGGGAGTGAGCTGTAAATCTACCCTATTGTACTAGACATTCAGAGGGTTTCTCTAGTTTCAGATGGAATTCTGGATTGCAGATCTCTATTGTTTTTTCCACCAGTTTATTCAGCTTAGCTAATGATTATTTTTACGATTTATCTGTAGATTATTTTCTGATCAGTCGATTAATCCTTTAGCTAACTTACCCATAAACAATAACCTTTACCATGGCAAGAATTAAAAGGCATCTATTAGTAATACAAATGTCCATGTAAATGCCTAATGAGTTAAGCTATAAAAGCAGTTTTGTTCATGGTACCTTTCAAAGACTCTACTGCACCCTGTTGGTGGTCCTCTTTAAACCGTAGTTCCATCAGCCTTGTTTGCAGATCTAAATCCAACTGTGAGGCAGGACCAGAGAAGGCCTCTCCCGACAGGAAGGAAGCATCGGTAACAAGGGGTGAGCAAGGAGGAGAGAGGGAAGACAGCGAGGAACGCGGGGACAGGGAGCTCATGGAGTGAGGTGTCTCTGACAGCCGCAGTACTTGGGTTCTCTGGCCCACCCCCGGCCCACTGCCGACTTGCCTGGAGGAGGACGAGACCTCGTTCTCATGGATGGTGGTGATGGAGCTGGAGGGCCTGTAGCCAGAGGTGCTTCCCTCCTGCAAAATAGAGTCCAGTTTGTTCTGGAAGTCAGGGTCGCCCAGTTCGGGCTGCTCCAGGTAGATGTCTGTGAAGCTGAGAGAGGAAGTGGAGCCCAAGCTGGAGGTGGCCAGGGATCCTCGGCTGGAAGTCAACGATCCACGGCTGCTGCCTGAGGAACATGACAGCGTGCTGGCTGACAGACTGGAATTTTGACATAGATGGAAAGAGACAGCGGGAGGGACAGAAGGAGAACAGGGAATTTATTCAGAAAGCAGCTCCGGTTCATGCATCTTTCTCCCCCCATATCATCTCATTCTACCCTATTTCAAGTCTTAACATCAAATGCATTCTGCTTTAAAGCAAACATGCTAATTAAGGCATGGCAGGCTCATTAGACACACAAGGGACTTTTCCTCCATGCAACATGCCTTTGATGTGCCTTAACTAGATGCTGAAGATGAATTAGGCATTAGTCAAAATAAAAAGTAAATGCAAAGCTATTGTTACAAAGTTACCAAGTGCATTCGGTTGCAATGTTTTATAACTTCAAAACTCAGATTCTTTGGATAAGTTTGGGCATTCTTATTGCAAAGTCATTACATCATATATAGTGATGAAAAGTTCTTGTGACATACAGCTTCTCCTTCGTGCTGATATTCAAAACTGCACAATAAATTACTTGCATTTACAAGTTACTTTTTTTGTCTTTGCATGAACATTTAATGGATGGACTTTTTTTTTTGTTCTGTTTTGTTTTGTTTAGTTTCGTTTTTTGGAGAAATGAGAATATTACAAATATCTGTTATAATAATAAAAATATATTTTTGTTCCAAAAATGAACAAAAGTGGGTTTAAAATGACATGAGAGTGAGTAAATTAAATTATTCAATAATATTATAAATATTACGTCATAATAAAACTATAATGTCCGATTAAACTTGTAGCATTTAAAATGACTTATTTTACTTTTTTAAGGTTGCATTTTTATTTAGACAAAACAGTACGGAATTTGAATAATTATTTTATAGTAAATGTTAATTTAGCTGTTTATTGTTTATTGACAATAGTGGCATTATTATGAATGTATTTACCAGTTAATCGCATAGAATAATTAACATTGGAGCATCCCGATTAGCCAACAGACAAAAAATAATTAAAGATGGCCAATATTATGAGTGTCATTTGTATTGTATATTTTATTTAAATGTCAAGTTTGAAGAATACCTTTTCAGCTGGGTATGAAGGGAAGACGCCAACCTCACCGTCTCTTCCAGCTCCTTCACTAGTTTGTTTCTTCTATAATGCAGCTTTAACCTGAACAAAGCAACAGATAGATCTTTGTGACAATTGCTCATTATTGGGATTAGGAATTGGAACAGACCAAGTGTGTTTTTAACAAGAGAAGTGGGCACTTACTTTTCAAGCAGTTAACAGTTTTCACATGGACAATGGTTTGAAAACTATGATATGACAATATTGAAGAGACTATGTGATGGGCTCTTTTGACCATCAACATGTCTTTTTTTATATTAAATAATATGTATTAAGTAATTGAATATTATTATACAATGGCTCTACAGTCTTCCTGTGGGTCTAATAAAATGATGTTGGTTTGTTATTAAATGGCAGTTCTGAAGAAGGCACACATTGTGTTCAACCTAGATCCAGCGTTTGTGCCACTCAGGTTACAGGAAGAGTGCTGAACGCCAAGCTAAACGAGGATACAGTATCTAGAGTAGAGAACAAGGACCCTGTTCAAATAAGTGAGAGAAAACAAGTGAGAAAAAGACCAACAGAAAGAGAGAGAATGAAAGATAGTGAGTCAGGCAAAAAAAAAAGCCTAATTGGTTCTCTTACCTAGGCAACCTGATCTTAAAACACAGGTGCCTGCTAAGAGTGCAAGACTCGCTACAAACCACAAGCAGTAAACTAGTAGACGATTATGAATCATTTGCATACAGACGTTTAACTTTTGCCATTTTGGCTGTAGATTTACAAAACCAAATTGTGCAGTTATAATGGATGGGGCCTGCAGTAAAGTAAATGAGGGACAAAGTGACTGCTGTGCTGCTCGTTTTGCATAATGCAAATGTGGTCTCTGCACACCAAGCTTTTAGTGAACATTTTTAAGTTCTGAAAGAGGCTTTCAAAGTTGGGTTTGATTAATTATTATTTAGCAGATTTTCCTTGACACCAGTGTGTTGAGAGCACAGCTGTAGTGTCCCAGATGCGTGCCCTGTTGTGTTTCCACAATAACTACACCTTTATTGTCCACGGATATCTAAGCTTTAGGTAAATTGTTCTAGCATGCTGTCAAGGAAAGGGAAAAAACTTTAGGTCAGACCTTTATTTCTGTAGCATATTAAGTGGATGGTGTAGTCTAGTGGTTAAAGATCAAAACCAAAGGACTGTAGTATTAAATTCTGCCACGGGCGATCCTCGTTCCCACACTTTCTGGCTAATACATTTACAAGAATCTCCCATGACTTTTACAATCATTTGCAATGGCTGGATAAATGATTTTACTTGTTTATTTGGTATTTGAAATACTTTAAAACAAAGAACAAATGGAAAAAAAGAAAATCAATTTCTTCAAAGATCGTAGGAACCTTATAAAGACCTGCAAGAACATCCCATTCTGATTCTATGGTTCCGTCACATGACTGAAAAAATAAAAATACTACCAGAACCAAATACATTGAACTCTGCTGGCCCGGTTATCCATCTTACCTCTCGGTCAGTGCTTTGCTCTGGTTGTCCCGTGCAGCTTGCAGGTCCTTCTCGAGTCGCTTCTTTTCAGACTCGATCTTCTCTGCCTCGCAGGGTGCGCGCTTGCATGGCGTTACATACTGCAGTTCCTTTAGCAGCTCTTCCTTCTCGTTGATGAGGATCAGGCGATCTCTCTCCGGGTCCAGAAGGCCTGGCCACGCCTCGCTATCCAGCTTGGCAATCTGGACCTCAATATTTGCAATCCTGATGGCAGCAAAATGAATAAGGCAATGTAAAGAAAGTTAAGCATTAAACAGACAAAAATAGAATAATAGACAAACATAGCAATTCGTTGATTTCAAAATCCTATTCAGCTTTATATGTATACATGTATGTGTGTGTGTGTGTGTGTATGTGTTTGTACACAGGTCAAAATTTTGGACTTGAATGAAGTCTCTTATGCTCACTGAGGCTGCATTATTTCATTGAATATACAGTAAAACAGTACTGTATTTAATATAAATTAAAATGTTCTGAATGCTGCTCAATTATTGGTTGTCATTTTCATCAATGCTGAAACCAGTTTTTGCTGCTTAGAATTTTTGTGGAAACCATCATACATTTTTTTATAATTCTATGATGAATAGAAAGTTCAAGTTTCTTGAGCACCAAATCAGCATATTAGAATGATTTTTGAAGGATCAAGTAACACTGAAGGCTTCAGTAATGGCTGCTGAAAATTCTGCTTTGCCATGACAGGAATAAACTACATTTCAGAATATATTGAAATACAAAAGAGTTATTATAAATTGTTTGTACAAGTAACTTTTCACTATTTTTACTGTATTTTTGATCAAACAAATGCAGCCTTGGTGAGATTTCTTCCTTAGAATTTGGAATGTTGCCCTCTTGCTTATTTGATAAGTGACTCAAATATTGTGCAAAAGCTTAAATATTTTATTCATACATTTTTTTATGTCCTTATTATTTCTTTGTTTTACTTTTTTTTTAAACTTTCAGTTTATTTCCAAGTTTAGATTACATTGCGGATCCCAGATTTTCAATATGGTATCAAACCTCTTGGTAATATATATACTTTTTTCCCCCCACATTATATCGACCATCAGTCCTCCTGCTCTGCAAACACTGGCATCACTGATTGAAAAACATGATTGACCACTAGTTAAAAACTAATAATTTATAGGAGGAAATTCAGAAGAAAAACACATACCTTCTTTTTGCCTCCTCATATTTCAGACTCAGTCGTACCTTCTCAGCCAGTTTATTTGAGTTTGATACAAACTAAATCAAAAAGAACAACAATTTTAAAAAAGAATAAAAATCTCTGAAATTATAAAAGACATTTTACCCAACAAATGACTTGCACATTGTGAAACCACTAAAAGACACCACAGTCATTCATCATTTACAACCATGTAAAACCCAGCACTGAAGGCTTGTCTCTCACCTCAGCAGGTATGTCTGTTTGAGACTCGGCGTCTGAGTAGAGGCGGGGCAGAGAGAGGTTTGAGTTGGCCAAGGACGGATTGCTGGCCCACAGGTCAGACTGAGAGCCATAATCTAACTGGAAACCATCCTTCAGCACAGCCAGTTTCTAAAGGAAATACCATAATCAGATGTCAGATATTGCCTTTTTTGCAACAGTTCACCTTTAGGTGAGGTCAGAAAATCTTTGACCTCTATTTTCTCTTCTCTCTCAGATATTGTTTGCATATAGCACATTCAAAACATTCCTGAGATGACAACTGCCAACAGGGGCTTAAGCATAATTCAGTCGTCTGACACCTTCTGTGTTAGAACTGAAGTTACCTGTGTGATTATTAAGTGATGAGCCAAGAGAGGCAGTGAGACTACAGGGACGAGAGTTTATTTGCAAGAAAGCAACACAAAGCTATGAATGCGCATGTAACGGGCAAGCACACGCATGATTGAAGAAGTCTGCCAGCTGCAGCGGGGGGCATGCATTATTTAGCACCGCCTGCCTCTCCATATGCTCATGCAACAGTGTGGGGAAAGACTTGGAAATAAATAAATAAATAAAAGACGACAAAGAAAAGGAAAAACAAGAAGGCATTATACCCAATGAAAAATGAGGTCAGCTTAGGCTCACTGAGAACAGAAAAGCTTCTCTCTGAAAGCTTAAAAACTACAGTGACATTTGGGAAGACTCCATCTGCCAAACATACAATACCATTCAGAAGTTTGGGGTCAGAAAGTAGGTTTTTGTTTTTTAAGAAATTAATACTTTTATTGCGACAAAAAAAAAACTATTTAAATAAAATAAATTTCAATTAATTTTGTAGGTTTCTACAAAAATATTAAGCAGCACTGTTTTCAACATTGATAAGAAATGAGCATCAAATCAGCTTATCAGAATGATTTCTGAAGGACTATGTGACACTTAAGACTAAAGTAATGGCTACTGAAAATTCAGCTTTGCAATCACACAATTTTTTTTTAATATATGAAATCTATTATAGCAAAAGAAAAATTCCACGTGTTTTCACGACTTTCAAAAAAAGGAAAAAAAAATTGAGAGAGACTGATAACGGCAGTCAGAAGAGAGAACAATGTCAAATTTACTGTCCCTCCCATAGACGCTGCATTAGAAAACCTCGCATTAGCGTTAACTAGTTTACTTTTGTATTATATCACTTTTGCATCAAATTACAAAGTATAGTGTTATAAATATACAGTTCAGTAATGAAACTCTAGATGGCGCAGGCTGACGGGTTGTTAATGTAACTGATGATATACAAGCTGACTGGTTCATGCTGCATATGCAACCAATGAGCTTACTGCCTTGCATTTATATGGCTGGCTAGCATTCACTAGAGATTCCTGCAGCGCGCTTTCAGAGTTTCTCTGAAACCCTCCACCTTCCCCAGCTCCACCTGTATAGATCTGCTACGGGTTATTTTATATGCTATTTGTTCAGCAGCAGTATGTCTTAAATACTCATGGCACCGTATCGCCATATGCACTGGCAGTAGCAAGTTCCTGTACTTGCTCGCAGCAGCAGAAATAATCTACAACTACAGCAATAAACAACAGCAGCAGCAATTCAGCAGCAGCATAGCAGATCTATTCTGCCAAGACCAAATACATTAACATTGTCATATCCATCTCCATGTTAAATCTTCCGAGAGTTGTCATGATTGAAATATTGTTTTCGGCTTTCTAAACACTCTCCATCTGTCATTGGTCATACCAACAGATAGTCCCGCCCCAAACTCACAGTATTGATTGAGATGATTTTGATGAAAGTTTTGATAGCACCACAGACACTGTGTTTATCAACCTACATATGGCTCAATTATTTAGTTTTATAATTTTGTCTCTGCATATTAACCTGGGACACCTTTTCAAAAATGACACTTATCTGCTTTAAATGTCATGCATTAAAGGATACTTCCTTCTTTGTTGTTATCATCCAGGCTCTCCATTCCAGGCAAAGCAGCAGCCACTCGCCGAAACAACTATTAAATCAAACAGAAAGAGAATGAAATCAGAGTTTTTTTCCCAGAGTGGACTGGTACCGTTAAAGCCCTATGGGCAACAACTCTGGCTAAATCAAATCTTTTTAGAGCTTTCCATGTGTCATGTTACAGGGCATGATCTCAATTAAATTACTCTATTGGATCAAGTACATTTGCCATTAAGCAGACAATGTAGCGCTCTTAGACTCACCTGTTTAACGTTGCTGCCAGTCTTTGCACTAGTCTCTATAAACATCACATTCAGCTCTTTGGCCCGCTGCTCGCCCTCCTCTATAGTGATTTGCCTGTCAGAGCAATTACCAACATAATGCGTTACAATTTTAAATAAATGTAAATAATAATTCTGAGTAAACTGAATAAATTTAAAAGAAAAATGTAAAAATTAAAACATTATACTATAGTGACACAAATAAAGAATTCTAGCACAAAATGTTATATCAAATGTTAATATAAATGACTCCACCTCTTTTCCTCTAGATCTGTTTTATTGCCCACCAGCATGATAATGACATCACTTCCCCTCTCTGTTCTGACATCATCAATCCATTTGGAGGTTAGCTGGAATGAATTGACATCTGGGGGAAGAAAAGAAAAAAAAAATACTCATGGCACCGTATCGCCATATGCACTGGCAGTAGCAAGTTCCTGTACTTGCTCGCAGCAGCAGAAATAATCTACAACTACAGCAATAAACAACAGCAGCAGCAATTCAGCAGCAGCATAGCAGATCTATTCTGCCAAGACCAAATACATTAACATTGTCATATCCATCTCCATGTTAAATCTTCCGAGAGTTGTCATGATTGAAATGTACATAGATTAAAAAATAATCAAACTATAAAAAAACTTTAGAGGATTTACGATGCTGATGACTGTTGAAACGCGTCATCACAGTCTTCTGAAAAGAGTCTATTAATAATACTTCACAATACAGTGGGGCAAAAAAGTATTTAGTCAGCCACCAATTGTGCAAGTTCTCCCACTTAAAAAGATGAGAGAGGCCTGTAATTTTCATCATAGGTATACCTCAACTATGAGAGACAAAATGAGGAAAAAAATCCAGAAAATCACATTGTAGGATTTTTAAAGAATTAATTGGTAAATTCCTCGGTAAAATAAGTATTTGGTCACCTACAAACAAGCAAGATTTCTGGCTCTCACAGACCTGTAACTTCTTCTTTAAGAGGCTCCCCTGTCCTCCCCTCGTTACCTGTATTAATGGCATCTGTTTGAACTTGTTATCAGTATAAAAGACACCTGTCCAAAACCTCAAACAGTCACACTCCAAACTCCCTGTTTTTTCAAATAAATGCAGCCTTGGCGAGCATATGAGACTTCTTTCAAAAACATAAAAAATCGGACTATCCCAAACTTTTGTACGTGTTCGCAATTATATATAAAAAAACTCTATAATACATATTTTTAAAAATGAGGTTGAATTTTGATAGGGCCTCAAAATGGGAAGCAAAACACTTTGTCTTCACTGGCTTCTTTAAATTTGCGTTACTACAAGCAATGAGTCCAATTACATAAACAACACACAAGCAAACTTGACGAAATTTAAGCCTCCAGTAAAACCTGATTTGTACATTACGGTAAGGACGCAAAGAGTACATAACCAAATATTTTCTTTAGGCCTACATTCAAGAGCAGTAGGTTAACAAAACATTAAATTTCACACTCTGCAATGCTAGTGCAAACACTCGGATCCTCACATTCACCCGTTGTCACATTATATGAATTAATATTATAACCAAATAATAAACTCGCTCATGTTTTTATCAGTTTCATTACTGATAAAAACACGATGTGGTGTACATTTTTGATTGAGTTGCATTCTATACTCCTTTACTTCTCGAGGATAAATTTGAATCAAAACTCATGACATAATGTATATGTACTGTACACTTTTGTCTGAAGTTTTTTAAAGTTTAAATTCCAAAATGTGTTTATTTTTTATTATTTTATGAATTGACTGTTGTGATGCCATGAAAAAAACAGTCTGTTAAAAGTTTACAGATAAAGATAGCATGGTAGTATATGCGTACAGTATTTTTTTTTTTATGGCTTTTTATGCTCAACAAGTCTGTATTTATCTGATTAAAAATACAGTAAAAACAGTAATATCGTGACCCCAAACACATCAACAACAAAAGTGAAAAGCTTGAAAAAGCACTATGTCTCACAAAGTTTGAGTGTCCTGGTTCTATTTGCATATACACAACTGTATTATGTCAAATATTTCTACACATTTTTGTGGGGTAAAAGACAAATAATGTCGGTAAAAGTATGTGTTTGTGATTGTTGTCTTCAGCGAAAAGCCCCACCTTACTCAACCACTCCTATCTGCTTAAACACATTAGCTTATTATGACAATCAGATTGGCTATAATTATGCAGCGAGTAGAGCACTTCACTGGGGTTTTTATTTGGATAGATTGTTTGCCTACTTCTCTAGTGTGTACTTAGCCATTATAGAGTATCACTGGCCTGTCTACGCTTATATGTACACCTGGAACTAAGACAAAAATTTCTCCACAATGTCCGAATGACGAAAGAACGCAGGAATGTGTTCCCAGAACATTGTCAAGGTTTAACATTTTGACCTTTTGTGAGCTAGGCGATGTTTAAACGCTTCACTCAGGGTGTCATTGCTCATAGAATATACTGAAAACTGAATCAAGGTTCAAAGAGATCAAGCTTCATTTTTACCTGCATGAGCTCCTGTTTCTCCTTCTCCCCAGAGCTAATGGCATCTTTAATGGTCTTCACTTCCTTCAGGATGGCCTGGGCTTCATGCAGTTTGTAGCCATATGAGGCACTGGACACTTTGTGATCAATTCTGATGAAAGACAAAGTAAAACAAAAAAGGTAAATTTCCAATCATTGTGAAACAACCCAATTGTTCTTTTGAACAAGTTTCTTCTGATGATTCAGCTGAATCATTCACATCACACTCAGAATTCACTTAACTCTGAGAGACACTTTATTTGGAACCTGACTCATTTTTTGTATTGTAAAATAAAACGATGATGATGATGATGATTATTACTACTAAATAAAAGCATAAAACAAAATACATTTTATATTGTAAAATAAAGAATTAAGCACTTAAAATACTACAATACTATTTATATTTTATTGAATGGACTGTCTTAATGAAACAAACTGAATCACCAACAATTTCAAACCTTTTTGCAAACCTGTTTGAGCGTTTAGATCATTGGAAAATCTGAGATCACTAGCTCTAAACAGCTGAAAAAACACAGGACTTGATTGCTGAAATATTATTAGAAAAAGTTATTCTCAGGTCAGTATACATCATAATCTTCACTGACATACAAAGATTTACCAATAATATTTTACTTGGGCACAGCTATTCTTTACAGGGGACTTGTGCCACGGTGAAAAGGATCTACAACGCACCTGGGTTTTACTTTGTGAAACACCCAGTGCATATATTTAATTCAAATCGCAGCCTTTGCAATTTTTCATAATCGCTAAGCCATAATCCTGATTCCAGTTTTATTTTGATTATTTGTTCAACCCTAGAATCAGTTCATTGAAACAAACCATACGAATGAATCAATTCACAAAAACAAATCAAACTACTAACATACTTCCTGCTGAAACTGGCTGTCAATCACATGCATGACTACCAAAGTATCTCTGTTTGAGAACTGTCCAAAAATGCTTCCCCATATTTGAAGCCAACTGATACCCAGAGCAATTAGCTATGGCTACTACCAAACCACCATAGTAGTAATATGAGCCATCAAGAATAGGAAAATAATACAAGGATCAAAATGAGTGAGGCATGAATAGAATGCATTAACAGTGAAACTTTCGTATACATCTCTGTTGAATGCTTTGTTTGCGATTTCCTGGAATGACAAGCTTCACTAGAGGGGGGGGGGGGGGGGGGGGGACGGTTTAGTC
>NW_015505967.1:320468-327302 GCF_001515645.1 Sinocyclocheilus grahami
GCGGGGGGGGGGGGTGGGGGGGGGGGGGGGCGGCTCTGTTTAGCAGAAGGGGGCATGTAAAGCGAGTCATCGGTAAGTCATGCAGACCTGAGCAACAGGTTAGTCCACATTCCTCTGGGCAAGAGAACGAAAGGGAGGCAGTCAACAGGAATCAGGCCAGCATCTCAACGCCCTTTCACATACAAAAAGAGCCCAATCCAAAGCTTTAAGTCAACGGCTTCCTAAAACAGCCCTGCGGGAAAAATATCTTGAGCAATTACAGGAGGAAAAACAAGGACTGTACATTTTTAATTTTGTGCGAGGTGAATGATTTCCGAATGAAGATTCAGAGATTCAGTTTCAAGTTGGTTATGCTGAAAATTGACCAGCAGAAAGCAGCTTGGTTTGAAAGTGATCTCTATGCAAACTCTGCTTTGTACATAGCTGCACTGTTAAGACGATGATTTTTTTTTTGCTGTGAAAATTTCACTGAAAGTTTGCTAATGCGCACTTATAAGTAGCAGTTGTTATGGTCAAACTGACACAAAAGTCAAAATATGAGATTTTTTTTTGCCAAAATATTTTTTAAAAATGGACAGCCTTTGCCATCCATAAACAACCAAAGATATAGTTAAGTAAAAATTTTATTATTTGCATTATAATATTGTTTTTCCATGCTGTCAACAGAATTGTTTTCCAGTTAAAACTAAAATGCACTAGTGTAAACAGGGCCTCAGAAACAAATTTAAGAATCACCAATTTATAATCACTGGACTAGTCGACTAGCTGTTAAGACAATCCATCAACCATTGATATAAAATAATATGAAATATGAATAGCTTCACACTGAGGTGCATAAAGTTCTGAAAAAATTGTAAAAATATACACTTTTACAACCACAGACAAACCAAATGTGAAATTACTCCATCACAATAAAGTGACAATGGGCTCATAAAATGCCAAGAGATAAGATTATATGTTTTTGTCTTGCACAAAGACAAGATGGTTTTAGATTGGAATAAGTTTAAACAAGGAAGCGATCAGTTGTCTGGAACGTGATCATGCATGCAATGAGGTCAGGTTACACTTACTCTTTCAATGTCTCAAAGCCTTGCTCCTTATAAAGGAGTTCTTGCCTCATACAGGCCAAATCTCTCTTCAGCTTATTTACCTGAACAAAAGACAGTAAGAGAGAGAAAATGAGCAGGTGAATGAATGAGACACTTGCATAATTACAAGACATCTTACATTTGGCATTAGGCGTAATCTCGCTTCTTATCATCACATCCAAAATCCATGAAGTACGGAGTGCCACAAAGATAACACCCAATTTGTGTCTTACATAAACAAGAGAGCATTCACAGCAAATAATCAAAGGTTCCACGTTAGGTGGAAGAGCTTCTTACCCGGCTTTTTGCTGTAACAATCTCCGCTTTGAGGATGTCAGGGTCATATTTACTGCTTGATGAGGATCTGGAATTTACTGTAGGAATGATAAAGAGAACAAAGGCTTTATCTTATCTGTAAAACCACTCGGCACAGCTCTGGAATTCCGTAGTGATTTATACTACTAATAATGCTACAGACTGTGCCATAAATCTACATACATTATAACAGCGTTTTATTTCAAATAAAAAAATTGTTTGCAAAAGATGTTTGAAGAGTGAGGTCAATGCCGGTTGGGCTGCACAAATATTTTAAAGGGGTCATATGATGTTGCTAAAAAGAACATTATTTTGTGTATTTGGTGTAATGAAATGTGTTTATGCAGTTTAAGTTTAAAAAAACACATTATTTTCCACATACTGTACATTATTGTTTCTCCTCTATGCCCGCCTTTCTGAAACGATTTTTAAAAAGCTCATTGGTCTAAAAAACGCGAGGTGTGCTGTGATTGGCCAGCTATCCAGTGCGTTGTGGTTGGCGAATACCTCAAGCATGTGACAGAAAACTCCTCCATAAAATGTGCTGCACACATCTGAATATTTGGGTTGAACTGTTCTGGAACAGTGTTGTAAATACAACTTAACCACTGACCATTGAAGGGCAAAATTACCAATATAGACCAAAAGCAACACCTTGGTTGGGGTTCCAAGTGAACCGTACCATTACCAAAACGTGACGTGTAAACTCTGCTGATCACGAACCAAAAAGTTTTGTTGTCTGTTGTGGAAGAACAGACGTTCCTCTCGTTGATAGCAGAGGAGCGGATCCAGCGAGAGCCTGATAGAGCGACGCGGAATGAAAAAGTTTTTTTTAGGAGTCGTGGTAGTAGAGGCGGCGCAACTATAACAACATGTGAATAATCCCACCCACTCTAAAGCGGTACTAACTGCAGTGGAAACGCAAACCGTGCCGAGCCGAACCGTGCCGTGCTGAGCCGCGCCGAGCCGTACCACGCAGTGGAAAAGCGCCATTAGTCACTTCCGTATTGGCTTCAAGCGAGAGACCGGGAGGTTGCTGCTTGGTTAGAACGAGCCGTTTTAGGCAGGCGTGGTTGACTTAACTTAAAGAATATCTCTTTGGATTTGAGACTTTAGTCTTTGCAACTTTACAGATCTTCTTTATGCACCAAGAGCTTGTAACACTTCAAAGAGAAAGGAAAAATTGAAATCGCATCATATGACCCCTTTAAAGTGAATTCAAGATTGCAAAACCCCATCAATTAAGCATGAAGCTCTCACCATCTTATCTCCACAGATGATTTGGTGGTTTTAATTATGAGTGCTCTTTGATTCTTGAGACATGGGACAAAACTTGTTTAATCTTCACACTTGATTTTCTCTTTATGTTATCAAAGAAAAAAAAATACTATATACTAGAAAATATGCCTTTTTAAGGGGGAGGAGGTAAATAAAAATCAGCCTTATGTTATGTTAAAGTCATTTCCATATTGCACCTAGTGAGCAATTGTTATATTGTCTGTGTCACAACCATGACTCCATCTCACAAATTGTTAAATTGTTTGAATAAACAAATTGTTTGAAATCAGTTTGAAACCATCCTTAAGATTTCTCTACATTTATAATTAGTGCTGTTAATCGATTTAAAAAAAAATTAACGAATCAATCACATTTATTCTGAAATTAATCACGATTAATCCCGCCTAACATTAAAGTTTTTAAATATACTTTTATATTGCAATAATTTCATGTTCAATATTAAAATTAACGTAGAAACAACATAAAGACAGTATATTTTTTATATTTGTTTAATGGCATCTTTTTTATGAAAGAAGTATCACTGTTATCAATCCTACTGATATATCTAGGAAATTGTTATTTTTTCCTAATGTATAACCATTAACTATAGCCATTCAACATTACAGTATAATTGAGAGCTATCAATTTGAACATTTATTAGACTTTAAAACATTTTAACTTTATTAGACTTTTAAAAATTCAACTTCTAATTTAAGTGAACTCAAAGGGTTAGTTCACCCCAAAATGAAAATTCTGTCATTAATTACTCACCCTCGTGTTGTTCCAAACCCATAAGACCTTCGTTTATCTTCGGAACACAATTTAAGATATTTTTGATGAAATCTGAGGGCTCTCTGACCCTCCCATAGACAGCAAGGTAACTACCATGTTCAAGGTCCAGAAAAGTACCAAGATGATCGACAAAGTAGTCCGTGTGACATCAGTGGTTCAACTGTAACGTTACGAAGCTACGAGAATACTTTCTTGAGCAAAGAAAATCATGGTCATGGTACTGCCGTGAACGTGCGTCCACAAGTGACGCAGTAGAGATGAAAATGTGGAATAAAGTCGTTATTTTTGTTTTCTTTGTGCAAAAAAGTATTCTCGTAGCTTCGTAACTTTACAGTTGAACCCTTTAAAACAATCTTCACATAAACCATCACAATAAATGTTATATTTTCCTGTGCCCTTCAGAACTATACAGAAATTGAATAAAGTAATCAAAACAGTAAATTCTAAATAAAATATAGATGAAACCTTAAAGCTACAAGTTATTGAGTTCCTTTTTTCTTTTGTTCTTTGATTAACATATCACAACAGCTGGGTTATTAGGTTATTTGGCTGCTATTACTTTAAGAGCTGCCACTGCTGAATGTGACATGAATCTGACACGCATGCTCATAGTTTCATTCATGCTTTAATATGATATGATACAGGCTACAGTGCACATCGCCGTATTTGTGTGTGCATGCACAAGCACAGTATAATGGCTAACAGGACTGGAAAGTCTTGAAGCTCCCAAAAACTAACTTTTTGCCACACCTGCCAATGGCCGGTGACGTGATAAAATGTACCAGCCAAAACATTTTTACTGGCCATGAAACTCTTTTTGCAAAAACAGGCAGTCATTACTACTTAGGGTGACCAGACGTTTTTCCCGGGACAGTCCCGTATTTCAGCTCTATTTTTAGTGTCCCGACTTGTGTTTATGTTTTGTCCCGTATTTCAAAATTTCTTTACGACTGGGTGATCAGAGCAAGTGTTTTGTCACGTGAGAACAGCCTAATCAAAGCTAACTAAGAACAAAATTACCATCTAATCACAATTCGTTATCGATTAACTTGCAGTAAGTGAAGGTGGGATAGATAGGAGGAATCACGCTGAATAACAGACAACAGAAGCGCTCTCTCGGCCACGCGCGATCTCAGTTCTCCTTGCGCCTGAATTGTCAAATACACACAAAGCTGTCAAAATAATATCTCCATAATATCCATAATATGGAATATCTCACGTGAATACAGTTATAGCTTAAGTGAACGTAAACGGTGGGTGAAAACCGGATATATGTCAGTGTATTACATTCATTCGGTCTTAAAGGGACAGCAGTCTAATTAAATACCAGTCTAATTAAATAACTGTTTGTCTCATTAATGCTAATCAAACAACAAAATATGTTAAATAAATGTATACAGGTTAAATGAACCAACTGTATTAGAAAAATTACTTTATTTTATATTTAATTTTTATCTCTGTTGTATTTGTCTTATGGTTTCCAAATTGCTTCTTTATTTTTATATAACAAAATAACTGTGAACATTTGTGTGTGTGTTGTGACGAGTCGGTTGCCTCCCCCCTAATTTTCAGCATCACCCCGTCCCTTAATCACCGCCCTTTGCCAGGCTCCCGCCAGGAGTGGGTGCATGAGAGAGGAGGGGCGCTGAAACAGCCAGGGCTGGCGGCATGTGATGTACACCTGAACAGAATGGAGCCTCATCACCGCCGCTGTTTAAATGCCGAGTGCGCCTCTCCTTGGGAGACCGGTCTCTTCCCCGTGCATTCACGCTGGTGTCCTTGTGGGTCCAGGAAGTGAGCATTGAGGGATCTCCGTGCCGCCGAAGATGCGAGCTACCGGACCCGCGGTCCGGACGAGAACCGCACCCGTTACACGGCCGTTGGGCCAGGATGCCACGCCGTCTAGTCCCTTCAAGCGACGTGGCCAGAGAGAAGAATGAAGCCGCCGCCCCTCACGCCTTGGACCGGAGAGAGGAGCGCGTGCGGCCGCCGGACTCCACCCCTTGCCTGGACCCTTCCTTCCCGAACATTGCCCCACCTTCACGAACCCCGCAGCACGACGAGGACACCAGATCCCCTGTTTATTTTGGGACACTTGATTCCCTTTTTCTGGACACTGTTTATTTTCTGTTAATAAAAGCCTCTCTGAGGCCTGACGCCACACCCACTGTGTCTGTTGTTTACTCCTCCCGCCGCAGTGTGTGTGTGTGTATATATACAGTGGGGCAAAAAAGTATTTAGTCAGCCACCAATTGTGCAAGTTCTCCCACTTAAAAAGATGAGAGAGGCCTGTAATTTTCATCATAGGTATACCTCAACTATGAGAGACAAAATGAGAAAAAAAATCCAGAAAATCACATTGTAGGATTTTTAAAGAATTTATTTGCAAATTATGGTGGAAAATAAGTATTTGGTCAATAACAAAATTTCATCTCAATACTTTGTTATAATATACCCTTTGTTGGCAATGACAGACGTCAAACGTTTTCTGTAAGTCTTCACAAGGTTGTCACACACTGTTGCTGGTATTTTGGCCCATTCCTCAAGAGCAGTAATGTTTTGGGGCTGTCACTGGGCAACACGGATTTTCAACTCCCTCCAAAGATTTTCTATGGGGGTGAGATCTGGAGACTGGCTAGGGAGGTATACCTATGATGAAAATTACAGGCCTCTCTCATCTTTTTAAGTGGGAGAACTTGCACAATTGGTGGCTGACTAAATACTTTTTTTCCCCACTGTATATAAAAGGCCTGGGCGATAAAATGGTATCAATATTTATCGACGGTACACCTTCTTCGATAACGATATAAAAAATGTTTGATATAGTGCACAATATAGGCACGTGCTCTGAGTGACGCAGACACCCCACACAAACACATGCTGAATTGAGTGCTGTGCCTGCCTTTGATGAGGAGATTGTGATTTAAAAAATTAATATTAGTCGAATTTAAAATAAAGATTTGCATTTGAATGCAAAAATAGTACAATCAAATGTTAGGAGTGCGTCAGGGAGCATCATCAATGGAGCACTAGATGCGGTGATGATGATGTAAGTGACATTGTTGCATTTTAATGTTTTGTTAGTCTAGCCCATGAGACGCGCAGTTGCTGAGTTATGCATTCAAAATATTAGAGAAATATATAAGCTCAATGCGGAGAAGATCTTGAACCGAAACCAAGCCATTCACACAGAACGCATATTCAGCACATTTTTTAGACGGACAAATATGACTGCTGCACTCGCGTCTCACACAAGAGATGTAGCCATGCAAAGTTAAAACAGTTTAAAATTTTAGAAAACACATCACGAATTTGTGGAGGTTTATTCCTTTTCACTGCGTCTCATATGTTTTTAAATGCA
>NW_015505967.1:327424-327997 GCF_001515645.1 Sinocyclocheilus grahami
GTTGACATTTTTATTAAAAAAGAAAAACTGAAATATCACATGGTCCTAAGTATTCAGACCCTTTGCTGTGACGCTCATATGCTCATATAAGGTGCTGTCCATTTCTTCTGATCATCCTTGAGAGGGATCTACACCTTCATTTGAGTCCAGCTGTGTTTGATTATACTGATTTGACTTGATTAGGAAAGCCACACACCTGTCTATATAAGACCTTACAGCTCACAGTGCATGTCAGAGCAAATGAGAATCATGAGGTCAAAGGAACTGCCTGAAGAGCTCAGAGACAGAATTGTGGCAAAGCACAGATCTGGCCAAGGTTACAAAAAAATTTCTGCTGCACTTAAGGTTCCTAAGAGCACAGTGGCCTCCATAATCCTTAAATGGAAGACGTTTGGGACGACCAGAACCCTTCCTAGAGCTGGCCGTCCGGCCAAACTGAGCTATCGGGGGAGAAGAGCCTTGGTGAGAGAGCTAAAGAAGAACCCAAAGATCACTGTGGCTGAGCTCAAGAGATGCAGTCGGGAGATGGGAGAAAGTGGTAGAAAGTCAACCATCACTGCAGCCCCCCCCCAG
>NW_015505967.1:329674-339158 GCF_001515645.1 Sinocyclocheilus grahami
TATATATAAATAATAACAGATTAATTCCTTAAAACACAAACATGTTTATAGCCTGTTTTATCCCATGTCTCAAGAATCAGTGTCAAGTAGCTCATAAATAAAAACGATCTTTAAGTGACAGACACATGTATAGAGTCGCAAGTCTTACAGCTAGTCTGTGAGGACGACTTGTCCCGCCAAGCATCATTTAGCTGCCGATACTCCTGCTGGGCCAGGTGAAGTCGCTGTTCTTTGACCTGGTAGATCTCCTTTTGGGCGCTCAACGCTTCCTGAACCACATTCAGATAATCCCGCAACATGAGCTCCTGCTCCCGCTGCCACTGGGCCCGCGGATCCTCCAACTGGGTGCTCTCTGTGGAAAGGAGAGATAAAAAATATCTTGAAATTAATGGAATACAAACACTACCAGTAAAAAGTTTGGAATCATTATGATTTTTTTAATGTTTCAAATTGTTTAAATTAATTCAAATTATAAATACACTAATGTTCAAAAGTTTGTGATGTTTTTAAAAGAAATCATTCATGCTCACCAAGTCGGCATTTATTTGATTAAAAATATAACAACAGTAATGCAATGAAAGCAATGTTTTCTGTTTTGTTTTATTTTATATTTTAGTGTAATTTATTCCTGTGATGGAAAAGCTGAAATTTCTGCATCATTGCTCCAGCTTTCAGTATCACATGATCCTTCAGAAATCATTCTAATATAGGGTACTGATTTGGTGCTCAAGAAACATTTCTTATTATTATTGTTGAAAACAGTTTTCGCTGCTAAGATTTCTATGTCAAATAAATGCTGTTCTTTTTAACTTTCTTTTTCTCAAAGAATCCTGAAAATGTTTACAGTTTCCAAAAAAATTAAAAATGTGTTCATCAGATGCATTATTGTTAACTAAAACCATGAACAATCATTTTCAATAAATTAAGTAAAGCTGAAATAAACAAAAACAAAAACTTGAAGAAAATTAGAAATGCTCTCTTGGCAACTAACTGAAATAAAATAAACCTAAATTGAGATAAATTACTAAAACTAATATAAAGCTAAATAGAAACTTTAAAAAAAGAAAAGAAACTAAACAATAAAAATCACATAAAATTAAAACTTCAACAAAAATTAAAACTGAAAAGCTAATTCATGATATTAATAAATTCTATAATTGTGTAGAATTAATACTAAAACCACACTTAGATAGGTGTCCAAATTTTTCATTTAAAATAGTTAGAATAGCAAAAAAAATTGCCAGTTTGCAACAAATTATTTACAAAGAAATTTGTTCTAGTCATGCTTCATGAATGAGGGCCACTGAATGAACTCGGTTTTGTCTCCCAAAGCCTTGTTTTCATTTGTGTCAATTTAAATATGACAATCTTTTTAAACCCACAGAATCACATATTAGACAGACACTCTATACTCCTGCGCATGCGTGAGGTGGGCTGAATCTTGCTCAACTTACTGGTATTGTGGTCGACATAATAGGCTCCAATGTGGGGGTCGTAGGCCTCCTCCCATCCCACAGGCAGCTCATCTCCAATACAGTCGGCAAAAGTCAGAGGCTTAGTCTGCCTGGAAAATCAAATAGGGAATCCAACTTTCAGTCAATGGACAATCACAAGGAAGACAGTAGGCTGTTGGACCTCCACACTTCATGCCTATTTTCTGTGGGATGTCACTCCAGCATATCACTGAGAGTTCGAGCGTGGCACAAGCATGTGTGTGTGTGTGGGGGGGGGGGCATCAGAGGAATGTCGGGCTATTCACCTCCAGTGTGCTGGCCGAGCACAATAGCCGGAAACCCAAGCCGGGCATTCCACAGGTCCTGCTGACCCATCGCCTGGAGGTTTCTGAGGCAACACACTATGGCTCTCCAAGCCCAGCTCTTTGGATCACCGTAGAGCAATGGGGACACTCACTTGGCCAAAAACAGTGACGCTAAAACTTTTATTAGCAGGCGTTCGCTAATGCTATCAAAGTAGTCTGGCTGAACTTCAGTGGAGAGTTCTGTTGGCACTCGCTAGCTAGACTAATCAATTAAAAAGAAAGAGCTTGTGGAGATTTTAGAGTAAATTTAAAGAGCCTAGGGTAGGAGGTTTATCACTAACCTGATAAAAGGATGCTAATCAAGATGTTAACCAAAGGCATCAGGTAACAATATTTTGAACAAAAATAAATAAATCAATAAATAAGCTTCAGGTTAACATTTATTATATAAAAATATTTATTATGTTTGCCCCAAATTACCTACTATACTCCTGACTCAGGCACCTACTGATAAGATAATTTCCCAATTACTGATTAAGGAAAACTATTACTTCAAATGCAATTTCAAAATGTCTTAATCCTAATACATAAAAAATTAATTACATTGTACAATTATGATGTATAAAATAATTATTGCACTGTAAAAATCCCTGAAAAATGGAAATTGTGCTGTTTAAAATGATACATTTTTCAGGTTTCTTTGATTAACAAAAAGTTTAATCAAACAGCATTTATTTTAAATAGACATTGTTTTAACATTATAATGTCTTTACTGTCACTTTTGATCAATTTAAAGCACCAAACGTTGTATAGTACAGTAATGAGAACAACTTGCAATATTTCTTTCTTGACAGTATTTGAGAGATTCATCTGTTTATCAACGAAAACCTAGAGATTACAGCCTGAACAATTCACCTTGAACCAACCAAGCGTGGTTTAATGATTTGTCAGAGATGCTGCTTTTGTACCATTTGCACAATATTATTTTACAAAAAATATATATATATCTTCTTAACCTTTTTTATGAGTTTTCAACCACCACAAAAGATTTATGTCTGGGTTTAGGCATTGTTTTTGTGCAGCGCGCAGGAAAGTCATATTTCCCAATTTCAGATACTTGAACTTTCAGACTTGAAGAGGAGTATTTTCTGATGCTGTTACGTCCAGCAGCAGGGTTATGCAATGAATTCAGCTCTGTGCTTCTCAGATTTTCAGGAACATTCCACATTAAATCTGATTTGTGCAGCATATTTAAAGGATTAAACCATTTTTCACAAAAAAATAAGTCACATTAACCCAAGCGTAATGTATAAATTTATTACATAAGAAATAAAATATCAAACCAAGTGGCATCTGCAAACAAATGGTTATTTTCTCAGAACTAACTTTACTTTTCTGAGCCATTTTTGCCAGCTGGTAAAAGTATAAGAGATACTTTTATCTTAATTTTGTAAATTATATATATATATATGGAACGTAGTGCTGGGCGGTATGACCAAAAATGTATATCACGGTATTTTTCAAAATTATACCGGTTTCACGGTACATGACGGTATTTTATTTTCATGCATGACCGGGTGTTAACCATATATTCTACTGATTGAGAGAGGAAATACTGCAGTATATTGACTGAGAATGCCCTATTTTACGGTCATGATGAGTGAATAGTCAAAAAATACCACACTAAATAGTGACTAAACACGACCCCTTTTAATACATGTTAACCAGGAGTCACTCTCATTTATAATTGCCGCTAGAGCCCTGCACGGGCCTCAAATATAGGCCCTAGCCCGGCCCTGAGACGCTCAGGCCCTGGCGCGGCCCGGGTCCGACAGCTCATCAGAATTCTTGGCCCGAGCCCGTCTTTTTTTTCCCCTTCTCCCAAAACAGCTTATACTACTGTTTCCGCTATTAAAATAGTTCAGTCAAAGTGATTACATTTCGTTTCGTTTTTTTATTAAGTTAATTTAGAAAAGTTTGGAGCATTTTTTTGTTTGTTCGTTAAATGTAAGTTTTTGTTTTTTTTAAGTAACGACCAAGCGGCAGACAGTGAGCTGATCATAGCCTATGTTTGATCAATTTAGCGTTCTCAAATAATCACGATTTGCCTAAAATAAAATCTATAGATATAAAACAGTTCAAGCATATTACAATGTTAGTTTAAATGTTTAACCTATATAAATGTGTGCTGTTAGACGCATATCTAATCGTTTGTGCGGAGAGCAAGTGCGCTTCACAGGACATGGAGGAGCCAGCGCGATCACTTGCATTGGAAACAACTTAAAATATGCCGTAATTATTGCTCATAAAGGTAAGAGTAATACATCACTCGGAACTGTAAAGGGACTACTTTTATTTGTGTGCACTCACAATATCAACAAAGCGTTGTGCTTTTATAAAATAAAGGATACGTACAGGATGCGCTTTCTGCAATTTCGGCCAGGAGCGCTTCACAATGATGAACCGAAACTCAGCGAATACTTGCCTCAAAAACTTGCTAAATATATCTATAGAAAGCTTTCAATTAGCCTACTACTTTAAAACTAAATAATTCGAATCAAAAACAAAAACTCTTTTTACGGATTTTATACAATCCGTAAAGATGCATTTCTCAGGATCAGGATCGTCGTCGTCATCTTTGCGACACGGACTCAGAAAACAGTAATTTATTAATAAATAATTCAAATTCAAATTCCCCCCCCCCGACACATTCAAAGTAATTACTTTTGCTGGGGCTTTGTGGCACGCTTTAGCCTATTGCATGCGTTTTTTGCTGTCATGTGCAAGGATACTGTTACTGTTTGCCGTGATAATCAAATCAAGACTCTTCCAAAATACAGCTTTTCCGAAGCATTGGGAACTTTTAGTAACTCCCCACGCTCCAACTTCTCCCTGATGCTGTGCATGGTCAACTGTCACCTATATGCTAATGCATGTGTATGTGCGTTGCATATTGTGTAGGCGATGTATAATATTTATAATATAATCAATATAACAATATTTCATACTATGTGCCTATGTGTGCTCTGCGCATATATGGCACAATAAAAGGAGAGAAGCTAAATGAGCCCGAGTTTGACCTGTAAAAAAAAAAAAAAATGTCCCAAGCCTGTCCCGAATGGACTCAGTGTGTCGGGACCAGAGCATGTGAGCGGAGCGGAGTGTGAGCGGAGTGGTAATATTTCCTTAAGAGCGCAGAGCGCCTTTCTGAAGATTCCGCTTCGCTCGTTCAATATGCTCAGCGCCGCTCGCTCAACCCAGAATGCCGTTTGGTGATTTGCTTGTTCGAGATCGAGAATCTGTAGAGATCGAGAATAGTAGAGCAGTTATGGAGTTCAGATATTGTTTCAACGAAGTTGCAAGCCTTATACATAAATGTAAAGTAAAAATCAAAGTTAAGAATGAGCAGGGAGAAGACACTGAGAGGGAGTGCGCGGAGACTGTTAAAGTTAGTACAGATTCATATTGATTACAGAAAGCACGAAGATGTATGCAAACAACAGCAAAAGGTGAGCTAGTTACATACCATAATAAATTAATAAACAGGTAGGCTAAGGTTATATTCGGTTGTACGGAGCCCCGATCATGACATGCAGACAAAATCACAGCCACGAATTTAGAATAGGCTAGTTCTCTTTTATGCTAGGACTACATTATGGCCACGAATTAAGAATACTTTTTTTCGTTTAGTCTAAATTATGGCCACGAATTAAGTATTCATTCTCTTGTTTAGGCTTAGCTGCCACGAATTCATTCGTTCATTCCCTATAGTAGGCCTAAATCGTGGAACGAATTATTATATTTCGTAATTACTTATTAAAATCGTTATTGCTTAAACTTAATAAATAATAATAAATTTAAAAAAATAATAAAACCTGCTGACATCGTAGAAACAAATTGTTAATTTGAATTATATTCGGCGCTCCGTAGTTATTAAATAATCTCAGTTAAACAGTAGACCTAAGCGAACACACAGCTGTATATAGGCCTAAATGCAGAACTACAGAGTACAGAAGATATTAGCCTACACCACTTAGGCCTATTAAAATATTATAAATAAAAAAAACTGACCCGAAACAATAGGTAGTCCTTCAGAATGTAGGCTAGATATAGGCAGCAGTAATTTATAATCTAATATAATGCACGCAAATTTGTTCTTTACAGAACGGAGCGGGAATTGGTTTACGGCGAGCGTGAGCGGAATATTAATGGAGCGCTTGCTTGGGCGGTTAGAGCGACTGAGTGGAGCACACGTCCATAGAGCAGAAAACGGAGCGGAGCGGCTTCGCTCACATGCTCTGGTCGGGACCCGACGGGCTTGCAGACCTCTAATCGTCGCATCGTCTGATAAAATCAACATGCCGCTCACTGCACAGAACAGACTCCGAGAGAGGTGACACTTCTCCGGGAAAGTCAGACCTCACGTTCGCGGGACAGCACTGGCGAAATCTTCCAACTGAACCATAGCTAAGGATTATCCAAAAAAGTCGCTAGGTTTGTCAGTATGAATATTCGATAGAAAAAAAGCAACTAAAAGGGTCTGAAAGTTGCTAAATCTAGTGCTAAAGTCGCGCTCGTGTGTGTGAGACGCGGGAGCTGATGGCAGGGGGCGGTGGATATTTGTGGCGGTCAATGTGGATATTATGGATGAGTTCTTCTGTGTCATCATCACGTTCTATTAGTACTACAGCTTCAGTTTCAGAACTTTCACGCTTAGTAACACATACAGTTGTTCCCTCACCACAGTGCAACAGTGAAAAGGGACCCCTTTCAAACAGTGTCGCGTTCCGAACATTGTTTAAGCGACACGCACCGGTATTGTGGTATTTTAAAAATTCCTAACCCTAACAAAAATAAACACTGGTATTCGGTATGAACCGGTATACCGCCCAGCACTAATGGAACGCCTTGGAATTCTATAACTTCAGTTCCAAGGCTATGGAAACAAAATTCCTTTTTGAAATGTAATATGCAAAATGACAATGCAATATGTAAAAAGGCAATGCATTTCTGTATTTAAATGTACATTTTCCCATAAATATGTGCAACATTTAGTGCTACACTACACAAGTTTTAATATGTAAACTGAAAACATATTTTAACGCTTTAGAAGTTGCTAAATTAAAATGAAATTGTATCACCCAAATTGATTAGATACTTTTAACATGTCCAAGCAAAAAATTTAGCAAAATTATCATTTAAATGCCGTTTTTCCTAAATGCATTTAGACTTATCCATACAAATGCCCGAAATCGGAGGCAAATCGGTGCTCGTTCACGAGAGTGAAAATAACGCAGTGTGAATTATCAAAGACGCGATCTGAGGGAACCACCGATGCGTCGCCGACGCCCGTGAAATATTTGGCATGCTAAATATCTGGAGCTGTCGGCGGTTCACAATCACGCTGTGTGAAATGAGTTCTGACTGAAAAACACATCGGCGATGACCTACAGCCAATGAGAGACCAAGATACAGGGCAGCGGGAAGTTCGGAGAGGAGTTATATGAAACTTAGTTTGCGGACCAGTGTTGCCAAATCCGCAATTGCCACCGGTTGTTTTTTATGTCAGCAGGTTGAAGCGACCCCAATAACATGATATTTAGGCCCTGGAATGTGAATTGTACCAGGAGAACCCCACCAAATAAATTTGTATTTTACCCCCCCCAAACACGATTTTTACTGGGGGACCCCCTCGAAAGCAATTGGGCTATTTTCAGGCTAGTTTTGAGTAGTAATTGGGCGGGTTTTGTAGCGAAAACCTGGCAACCCTGCACCAGACAGAGCTGTCGGCGATTGTTCCAATTGTAAAGTAATGCAGTGTGTAACCTCCTGTCGTCGTTCCATCGTGCAATGTGAACACAGCAACAACTGAATGCTACCCCAGATAGTCGTTCAGTGTGAAACCAACAGTGATGCGACGTCTTTGAAAATCGTGCAGTGTGAACTCGGCATTACGGGTAGGACACTTGGGATTGCATTTTCATCGTGATACTGCGTGATAATTGTAGCAAAATGCAGTGTGAATTTCAAAAAGGGTAGCAAAATGATGATTTAAATGTCTTTTATTCAGTATAGATTAGTCAATGTTGATTTGAAAATGCATTCCGAGCCGATCACGCCCCCAACCTGTCAATCATTACATTAGGTCAATATTCACCATTAACCAAACCCTTTTCACCTTCCCTTAACATCTCTCACCGTTTACACTCCGATTGATCCACACAAGCAAACAGACACTGCAATTCTACACTTTTACCTATTTACTACCATACTTTATTCTTCTCCTATAATGGATCGCATGTCCCCGAGCACCTAAGTGTTCCAGGTGCTTTGCACATCTCACTCTGCACGCCGAGTGATGCACGGAAGTAAATAGTGCAATTCTAACGTTACACTTATTTACCACCTTATATTATTTTGTTCCTCTCTTATAATCTGTAATATAGCGCGTGTTCCATGGCACCTAAACTTCACGCGCCTGCCACAAGAGCTCTCACTGTTTACAGCCACCGGACACCCCGATTGATGCCCGTGATTTTTAATATTAAGTTATCTCACTTTGGCTGTGGCATTCTGTGAATGCATTTTGAAATTCACACTGCATTTTGCTACCATTATCACATGGTATCACGATGAAAATGCAAGTAGGGCTGGGCAAAAAAATACAGTATATTTTTCGATTAATTGTTTTTTTTAAATGACATCGATTCGATATCGATTGTCAAAAGCAGCGAATCGATCTTTTCCTGTATTTATTTCAGAACATATGTAAAACAAGATCTGATTAACGTGAATCTTATCATTATTCTTCTCCACTAGATGTGACCCTTATTTACCTTGCGCGATGTTACAACAGAAAGTCTGTCATGCATTCAGCGCTTATCATGGCCATACGCATGATTCGCAATGCTCAGGTGAAATGCTATAGTAATACTATAAATCTGCGGAAGCATTTGATATCACGCACAAGGCGCCATGAATGAAGGGTGGATGGCGCGGCGCACGGTTTTGTTTACTACACACATACTAAAACACGGATTACGCTCGCGGTGTTTTCAGCTTCTGCCGTCTCAATATATTATGATATGAACACGAATGTCATCTCCAGCTGCTCTGAGAGTCACTTCATTAGCATTTTACCATTTAATTTGAGAAAACTACCGTCATATCACATACACAGTAGCTGCAAGTTTCTCACAGCTGCACGATTCTGGATAAATTGAGAATCACGATTTTTTTTGGTCTCAAATAGAGATCACGATTCTGAACTAAACAAAATAATGTGTGGCAAAATATGATTGCTGCAGTCTATTTAAAAGTGTTTAATTAATTTGAATGAAGTATTAAACATTTTAATATACTACCAGTCAAAAGACTTTGAACATTAAATTTTTTATGTTTTTTAAAGAATTCTCTTCTGCTCACCAAGCCTGCATTTATTTGATACAAAATACAGCAAAAGCAGTAATACTGTGTAATATTTTTACCATTTAAAATAACTTTCTATTTGAATATATTTTAAAATGTAATTTATTCCTGTGATCAAAGCTGAATTTTCAGCATCATTACTCCAGTCTTCAGAGTCACATGATCCTTCAGAAATCATTCTAATATGCTGACATGCTGTTCAAGAAACATATTATTATTATTAATATTATTATTATCAATATTTAAAACACTTGAGTACATTTTCTTTCAGGATTCTTTGATGAATAGAAAGATCAG
>NW_015505967.1:339991-349101 GCF_001515645.1 Sinocyclocheilus grahami
AAAGCTTTTGTAACATTATACACTCTACCATTCAAAAGCTTGGAGTCAGTTTTTTTTTGGGGGGGGGGGTTTATATAAATTAATACTTTTATTTAGAAAGGATCCTTTAAATTTATCAAAAGTGATGATAAAGACATTTATAATGTTACAAAAGATTTCTATTTCAGATCAATGTTGCTTTGAAATCACAGGAATAAATTACATTTTAAAATATATTCAAATAGAAAGTTATTTTAAATATTTCAAAGTTTTACTGTTCTTGCTGTACTTTGGATCAAATAAATGCAGGCTTGGTGAGCAGAAGAGACTTCTTTAAAAAAAAACATAAAAAAATATTTTAGACTGGTAGTGTATATCTATTTAAAATATAATATATTTAATACACCAATTTAATATTAAAATTATGAAAAAGTTGTTTGAATCAATGATTCAACGACTCACTCATAAACCTACTGGATGAATCAGCGTTTTTGAATGATTCTCTTGAATTAATGATTCATTCAATGATACATTTTTTAAGTCCTAGTGGCGAAACAACGCAATCGACACAAACGTTATGTGGCAGTTACTTCCAAACGCAGATTTGCTCTATTTTGGTCGCGCTACCATAGACATCAATGTTTATATCTGAATTATAAACTTTCATCCCAGTATTTCTGTGATAATATGAATGACTGTACGACAGAAATAATACTGTATAGTTGAAAAGACTGTCTGTGAAGTTGTTTCTTAACCAAACATGGTAACTGCTCTCTCTGTGTCAGCAGCAGTGCGAACGCAGATTTGAATGATCCGGTAAGACTTTGTCAAAGGTTTAATAGACATGGGAGAATCGTTGTCATTTAGAAATTAGATTGTGTGTTTGTCTGAATCGAGATCGCGATCTTTTAACGATTAATCGTGCAGCTCTACCGTCAAAATAAGTTTAATTTAACGTTAAGAAACTGTCAGAATATATTACTATTTAGCTGTCTTAAAGGGGTCATATGATGTTGCTAAAAAGAACATTATTTTGTGTATTTGGTGTAATGAAATGTGTTAATGCGGTTTAAGGTTAAAAAAACACATTATTTTCCACATACCCCACAGCGTTACGTCGACATGTGGGGGCATGTTAGAACGAGGCGTTTTAGGTAGGCGTGGTTGACTCTTAACTTTTATAAAGAATATCTCTTTGGATTTGAGACTTTAGTCTTTGCAACTTTACAGATCTTCTTTATGCACCAAGAGCTTGTAACACTCCAAAGAGAAAGGAAAAATTGAAATCGCATCATATGACCCCTTTAAGACTCAATGCTACTACTGCTAATAAATATTAATAAATCTTTATTTTTAAAGGAATAATCAGATCTGTTTTCTTTTTAATTTTAAAAGTAAACCTCTGTTGTGCAGCACTTTGTTTGCCAAAAAATAAAAGGGTTTAATTTTCATTTGATTAGGATCAATTAAATTAATGTTTTATGCCTTCATCTTCATTTTAATTTTGCACTAAACGTTGCACATATGTATGGAAAAATGTAAATTTAAATAAACAAATGCATTGCCATTTTACATATTGCATATGTAAACATATTTACATTATTACATATGCTTCCATACAAGGCAAATAGTTTCATTCAAATCATCTTACAGTTGTCTGCAGTAAGTGAGCGCATGCTGTTGCCTTCCCCTGTCGATTCAAGACTTTCAAAGAGGGTGAAACTGAACTAGCTCCTTTTTCATGTTATGAATAATGAAACTGTGCTGAAAGACCTTCACTGGCCTGTTCTAAATTTAACTTGGAGAAAAGAAACGTGTGCAACACAACAAAGAACACGGCTACAGTTAGAAACACTCATCTTTTTCTCATGCCATAATTCTCCAGACTCATTGACATCTCATCTGAATGGGTGACGACATTAATCTCTGAGCTTAAGCCTGCGTATCTGAGATCTTAAAATGGACAAGAGCCAAGGGAACTCAAAAGCTCAAAATCCCAATCCCAGAGCATGCTGTTCAGATTTGCGCTTTAAAATGATTAGGAAGGAACGGAATGAATATGGTGCAATGGCCTGCTTTTTTTTTTAATGATGTAAAACAAAAATTACAGAAAGGTCTCCTGTTCTTTTCTTGAAGCCCTAGCAAACCCTATGAAGTCAAAGACTCAGGACCCATGGTCTACTGCAAAATAACAAAGCGCACAGTCGAGTACAAACACAGGACATAGCTAACTGATGAGTCAGACACTTTCATTCAGTGCACTCCATAAATTCCCCCGAGTCATTTATGAGGCTCCAACAAGCAGCACACCGCGCTCAAGGTCCGACAATAAGAGCGCGCTGCTACACCCCGACGACGGCCAGTCTCCTATCAGAGAAAGCGAGATAACATTCCATTTACCTGAGCGCATGTTTCCAGCATGTCACACTGAGGCAAAACAAAACCGTTCCGCCCAGTGTGGTACATGATGGCAGGCCGCAAGAATGCTTTCTCTGCATTTATGTGGTTAGACATCAAGTTTGCAACTTTACAAATACAACAAAACAAATGATGTGGCATCTGATGATTCTGATGTTCTAATTCTATCATAAGCAGTGGGTCCAAAAGTCTGAGACCACTACTGATACTGCTTTTATTTTGCCTTTTTTCTTATTTGATTATTTGATCAAGAATTTAAGTGAAATGTCAAAATAGCGTTTGGTTATATATATATATATATATATATATATATATATATACACATACATACATACACACACATATATATAGTTTTCCTCCCATATGTTTTTAACAATTCATTTTACATTATTATTACAAATGAAGGCACAAAAATAATAAATTGTCCACTATTGTTTATATAGAACAATAGACATAAACAAGATAAAAAGGAAAGCATATGACAGAGAGAAGATTTCAATCCTGTGATTAAACACCACCTATATGTCATGAGCATATACAGTCCACTGTACCACAGCTAATTTCTCCATTCTCTAAATAAAGGTTGTAACCATTAGTGCTTGGATTCCAATTACTGATACTTCAGTTCGTACTTTTGGCTCCTTACGATTTCAAATTCTTGGCTACATTCTCAACCAGGAAAATTGAAACCTGGTTATTCCATTCAAAGATGATAGTTGCCAGCATGATTACAAAAACTGATGAAAATTGGGGACAAATTTAACATGTAAACAAATCACATGTTACATAACCTCAGTCTGGCAAAACACAAAACTGATTTAGGCCTGCAAGTACTTCCTTCTACAAAAATTACATATTGTTGTATGTTAATATCAAGAATCATAGAACCAAGAATGTTACTTAAAAATAAAACACTGCTACTCAAAAAAATGACTACATGAAAAAGATCACTTACACTAGCCACTGATATTACACATAAATTACCCAACCAGATTTTTCTAACAGTTCCAAGCAGCACATTATTAATATTATTTAATGTCTGGAGGACAATCAACGCCTCAGCAACTCCAGGCATTTGCCACAGGTAGGCTGTCAAATGGGAGCTCATTACCACGTAGAGCCACTAACATTAGAACACCCTGTCAACTAGCTGTTGCTCAGCAGAAAGAACCAGCCATCTGAGAGATGCATGCAGGGGGATGGAGGGAGGTGGGTGGGTACGCTGACAGTTTTGGGTCAGGATTTGAAATATTTGCCATTTTTAATCAGCGCCTTTGATGCACCACTGTGCATGAGCATGGAAACGTCTGTTATGCCTCAGCTTTTGTTTCCGTTCAGTTGCTCAGCTCAAAACTGTTGAGTTTTCTGCACCATTTCAGTATAACAAAATTACACTGGGGTTAAATGGAATTTTTTTTTTTAAAGTGACCCAAAAATTCTGACATCACATTTTCTTTTCCTTTTCTTTGCCCCCCCACCCCAAGACAAGTTTTATTGTCTACAAAAAGGTTTTGGGGGCCAAAACAACACTGGTCCCCACTGACTTTCAACGCATTGACAAAAAAAAAAAACACGCATAGAAACATTTTTCAAAATATCTTCATAGGTGTCCCACAAAATAAAGTCATTTGTGTTTTGAACAACATGCTGGTGAGCAAATAAATATAATTTTTAGGTGGAGTACCCATTTAATTTTGACCAAAAACACAGCTCTTGTAACAAATGAACAAGTGTGGAATGCACTGAAAACTATTTGACCATTCTTGTTAAAGTTTGCACAGCTCGGGTGCACTTTGAACCCGTCGTGCACCTTGAGTCGCTGAGAAACGGATTTGAGGGAATCAGCTGTGGGCTTCGCTCATGCTAAGGAATGTGTCCCAGGTACTTGTTTACAACTTTCTGCCATCTTGGTATCCTGGCTACAGGCAAACCTGTTGCACCACACAAAGGGGAAAAATATGCAGTCTGATTGCTATCACCTTTCCATTTCTGTGCACCTTGTAAATTACTACATCGGTAAAAACCCAAAGGAAGAAAGGAAAAACACACCCGGTGCACAATTGCTGAACATACCAGAGCTTGAGCTACTGGAGCTTGAAAACATTCTAATATAATCTTAGGCATTCCTGCACAGATTTTGAGTTAAAGTCCAAAAGGACTTAAGTGGTAAAGCTGGCACTGATCATGGGTTCCTGGATAAACAAAGCAATATTTCAACATGGAGGAAAAAACACTGAAATGGACCCTAAAATGCATCCATTTTAGGTGCTTTGACTGTGTGTATATGATTTGAGAAGTGAACTGTATTACAAAACAAAGAGGATTTGAATTACCACAGGTTCACTGAATCACAACTGCACATATAAGCAACAGACTCAGCATGCATCTGTATACTGAGTAAGCAAGTATGCATTCCCAGAACGTGCTCATCACGTACCTATCCCTTGGGTCAATCCAACTGGTGGTATGGTTAATATGGTCTATATAATAGACCTTCCCGTCAAAATCTCGGGCCTCTTCCCAACCCTCTGGCAATGGTAACTCCTTCCTTGGCATGACCAACTAGTCTCCATGTAATTTTCTCTGTAAGTCTTCTAAATTGATTTGAAAGCAACCCGTGTGTTGCTTTTCATGGACTAGTCCAAATTTAAACCTAACGCATAAGGAAAGTGCCATTAATTAGCCACAGAAATGTATTCCATATATAATCCATGATACGGTTTCCAATATTCCAGTTCAGTTCCTGCAGCCTATATATTAGGCATTGTTTTCAAGAGCGAACGTTGTTAAATGAATGAATGAGGGTGTGATGCTCTGAATCGGGTAACTTTGCCGCAAGAGTTGCGCTTATGGTGAGAAACTCTTCGTTTCTTGTGCATTCTCGGTCAAGTACGCAATTCATCAATCAATCATCTTTTCTGGCGGAGCCTGATGGATGGTTAACTCGCGCGAAACGTCAGAACGCGAAACTTTCAAAGGTCGTGCGCGAGAGTTTTCCTCCAAGAAAAGAAAACCAAAAAGCAATTTCAAAGCCCACAAAATTCCCTCCGAGCAGTAAAGACAGCAAGCGAATTAATTCTCCAGCATTATCCACAAGTATTTCAGCGCGTCTAGAGGGTTTTGTCGCTCAGTGACTGCCCACCATGTTTTAGCGACAACTGTGCTAGCTTGTTAGCCCAAAAGCTCGTTATAAAGGCAACGCAAGCAGTTACTCCACACACACGTATTCCGTATCTTCTCGTTTTGTCTACGCATTCCTATCACTTCCACAGCATTTCGGCCTTTTCTTTTAAAAGTAGCGCGTTTCTTTCTCATTTGTTTCCAAATGTTGTCTTCTCCTTTAAGTGGCTGTGTGCGGTTCTCCCTCGTAGTCAAGCTCGGTCGCTATGCTGCGGTTGGAATGGATTACGTCACACAGGTGATGGCCGTAGCCCTTCTAGTAGCAGTGCACACTCAGACTATTCATCAGAAGCCAAGACAGGTTTTATCATTTTGTATGTTATAAATGATGGAAAGTTGTCTTCCTGTTTATTACGTATGGGCGGTATGTGGGGACATTTATGACATGTCCTGGAATAAAGATCCAACTTTTAAGTGGATTTTTAATATTCAGTGTGTGATGATGTGATGTGCACTTTTTGGTGGGGTTGAATAAGCCCTGGAATAGTTAACATAAGAAGTAAACGTGCAGTTGATACATTTCATATATATATATATAATCTTCCCCGTGATTGTGTAGCCTAGTGAACCAAACTGAGAGACCATTTTGAAGTCTCAGAAAACCTTTGCAGGTGTTTTGAGTTGATTAGCTGATTGGCATGTCACCATATTCTAATTTGTTGAGATAGTGAATTGGTGGGTTTTTGCCAAAATCATCACAATTAAAAGAACATTGAGCATTGAATGTGTGCATTGAATTTATTTAATACACGAGTTTCACAATTTGAGTTGAATTACTGAAATAAATTAACTTTTCCACGACATTCTAATTTATTGAGATGCACCTGTACAATCCTCACAAATCATGATGTAAAATTCATAAAAAAATAAAAAAATAAAAAATATATTTTAATTTAATTTCTATTGAAATGTGTATGTCCTGTATATAAACATATTTTTAATTACACATTTGTAATGGTAAAGTTGTTAGTACATTTAGAATATATTAACTTTAAATGTCATATTAAATAACACATTACAGTTCAAATTAATATCAAGTACTTTACATGTGCTTTAGCAGCCTATTAGTCAACACAAAGCACAAGAAAATGTTACTAAATTGTAATGATTAAAAATGTAATTTGAAGTAAAACTTTTAATTTAACATTAGCTATTACAAAGTGCACTTTAAAGACATAAAATTATTTTTTTTAAAGTATCAAGACATAAAATTATTATTTTTTAAGTATCGAATTCACTTTTTTTCACTTTATTTTTGACTTATAAATGCTTGGCACGAATCTACTGATGGCAGTATTGGCGACACTAATGATTATTTGTTATAAATTCTACACATAATTACCAAATTAATAGGAAAAAGTGCAAAATATAACATTCCCCTCAAGAGTTTGCAACTTTTTATATATTTATTAGAAAAAGAAAGATGGACAAGCAAAATAAAAAATATATATAAATCAATCATATTAAAATAAAACAACAAAATAGCATAAACGGGCACAATATAAACGTTGTAATAATTTATCCTTTGATACTTGGATGGTTCTGTGTTTAAGCATTTTTAAATTATACTTTAGATGTAAAAGTTACCTTAACTAACGACCAGTGTTGGGGGTAACGCATTACAAGTAACGCGAGTTACGTAATCAGATTACTTTTTTCAAGTAACTAGTAAAGTAACGCATTAATTTTTAATTTACAAGAGAATATCTGAGTTACTTTTTTTCCAATTTATTGACTGACAGCTCTCCTGTCCCCATGTTGAGAGAAATCAGAAGATGTTACTGTAGTTCTAAAATAAATATGAATATGCATTAATTCATCTCACTCACAAAAAAAACACACACACACAGATTAAGTATTCCTCAAAATGAGTAAAAATAATGCAACTCAGAATATGACGTAAACCTGCAATAATTAAATGTTAAACAACACAAATATGCTTTATGTATTTAATCCCATTCTATTATCCAATGTCTTTGCTTCTGACCTTCGATGATCCAGTTCAACCGTACTAATAAGCACAAATTACTCCAGACAAACATTTGTGCCTTTTTTTTTATTGCTGAAGTGTGTTGAAATTTCTTCTTCTGCATTCTACTGTACGGACATAAATTTACTTTCCCTTCAGCCTGAGGCTTATTCATTTCACTTTTGGTGTGAAAAGGCTTTTATATTTGCCAAAAATAGAACATTTTTATTTTAAAAATAAACAAGCAAGTCTTGTCCAGATTTAAAAAGTAACGCTAACGTAACGCATTACTTTACATAAAAAGTAACTAACGTAATTATTAACTTTTTTATGGAGTAACGCAATATTGTAATGCATTACTTTTAAAAGTAACTTTCCCCAACACTGCTAACTACAATGCAATATAATCAAGGTATTTCTGTAGCTGTATGTTAATTGCTTTTCACTCTAAATCAAAGGAACCAAAGCAAATCCAGAAGTGTGCAGTTGCAGTTCAGTCATTCTTGAGAAGTGGGACAAAACAGGGTGCAAAATTGAAAAAATAAAACCTGTATCTTATATGTACTAAGCTACTGAGCTATGCTTTGATACAACCTCCCAACATTTCTCTTTTTTAACAAAATGTGCTTTTTTACCTGGGACTGTGTAATATAATTTCAACTTTATCTTTAACAGCATTCAAGATGTTTTTAACATTTCAAAACACATTCTGGTGTTAGCAGACAGATTACACTTTCACATGTGACCAACAATTCCACAACAAATATCAAATATCATAATGAAATATTATCAAAATATTCAACTGACGGAGGTGACACATATGACGGTGGTGACGAAAACCTGAATTTGTAGTAATTTTAACTAGCAAATACATTGAATCAGTCAATTACTGTATTAAAACAAACAACAAACAGTGAGTATGATATTGTTTATAAAGCTTTTATTCAAGAGTCACATTTAAGTATTTTGATATATCATTGGAACACAAAATCTTATGGTGGTGACATCTGACGGTGTTGACAAATTTGGCATTTCTTTCATAAAACCAATGGAGTTCATGTAGTAGCCATTTTATTTTTGTCTGTTGATGCTAGATGCTAAAATTATCTAAATATTTCAAATAATTTCCTCAGAAATTGGAAGATAGTGTTGACATATCATGGCTGTGACACAGGAAATATTAACATTAGGATTTAAAATATTCTAAAACTAAAACTTAGCAGAGCCTGTCTGACACTGATGTACTCTGCAGAGGGGAACTGTGGCAAGGGGGTCCTTTAGAGTGACAGCTGCCCCTGATATTCCCTGATTTTATTACATTTTATTGAATGTCTGACGGTGTTGACAAAAAGTGGGGACGCAACTTTAAAATCTTACGAAACATGCACGTGTCATTAAAAAAACAACCTTGCTTTGATAGGAGATAGTATTAAAGGGGTCATATGATGCTGCTAAAAATAACATTATTTTGTGTATTTGGTGTAATGAAATGTGTTTATGCGGTTTAAAGTAAAAAAAAAAACATTATTTTCCACATACTGTACATTATTGTTTCTCCTCTATG
>NW_015505967.1:349320-365062 GCF_001515645.1 Sinocyclocheilus grahami
GTGATTGGCCAAATACCTCAAGCGTGAGACAGAAATGTTACGCCCCTCACCATATGTTGATGCCCTGTCCGGCCGGAGCGACGACACAAAAACATTAAAACCCATTACAAACGAGGCATTTGTTGCATCCAGTGGGGACATAATTACTGATTATAATGACTTATACTGTCTTTTTACGTGTTGCGTTGCATTGCATCGTGGCGCGTAAACATAAAACCCTGTCTGCATTTGGGATCAGAGAAATGACAAACAACAAGTGCTACTCTACACTGCCCAAAACTCGCGTTTGAATCTTCAGTGGCAAATGATAAATGAAAACGTACTTACATGAGTCAGAACTGCCGGCATTTTAGTCTAACGTTCCTCTACCAGGATCAGTAAACAGTCCTCTATAAAATGTGCCGGCGATCCACAGCACTAAGTTAATGTATTCCCTCAGCGACCAGCACGGATCAGCTCTAGGCATGACGAAGCGGATATCGTCCTCTTTTGGAAGACCAAACAAAGTTGTTTCGCTTTCACAACAAAACACACAGTGTCTTCAGGACATGGCGGCAGCGGCAACAACAATACTACAGCGAGAATAAAAGTTACGCCTTCTTTCTTTGCGTGAACATTTGGGCGGCGTTATGCAAATCTTCCCACATCGTGACGTAGGTATGTGGGGGCGTGTTAGAACGAGCCGTTTTAGGTAGGTGTGGCTGACTCTTAACTTTTATAAAGAATATCTCTTTGGATTTGAGACTTTAGTCTTTGCAAATTTACAGACCTTCTTTATGCACCAAGAGCTTGTAACACTCCAAAGAGAAAGGAAAAAATGAAATCGCATCATATGACCCCTTTAAGTGTTGCTTTTGATAAAACAAGCTCTTTTTCATCATTAAAAAAACATTTTTATCCATTTTATTGCATATGAATGATTGAACCCTTCTCTGTGGACACACTGTTTTAGACGTAGTGAGAGGACATTAAGAAACACCGATTTGGTATAATAATGAGAAAATTAAATTGAAGGTGATAATCGTGTACGTATAGAAATACGTTCTATTATTAATCCCTCATGACATTTAAAATGGAAAATATTTTTTATTTTTTAAAGCTAATAGCAGTTACCCTTGCTGGACCTGTTTTGTCCCACGTCTCAAGAATGACTGAGTTGTCAACTGTGCATGGGCATCTCTACCAAGAGTAAAGAACGTGTAAAGGAATTTGGTCAACATGGGGAAGTCATCCTCCTCCAAATTCGAACTAAACAACGCCCTCCAACGGCGAGCAGGGGAGGATGACTTTTTAGTCGATTTGAACTTTTTTCAAGTCTCTTTGTTAGTTTTTGTAATTTGTTTTCATAGCAAAAATGTTTCAGTATGCGCCACAGTTTTAGTGTTATACACATACCACGGTACAACACAATTTACAGACATCAAATTTAAGTTGAACTGCAAATAATTTATTATTATTATTATTATTATTATTATATTAGGCCCTACCATGCGAAACTATGTTACCATCCTTCATTTGTAATCTCAAGACATTACGGTTTCTCCGCCCCTTGTCTGTCACCCGCTGGAAGGAAACTGGGCGCGTGCTGTTCAAAACAAGCCAGGGCGGATCACGTGCACTGGAAAGCAAAAGCGGCAGCTCGCGCACCGAACACGGCATTTGGCTTCAGGTGTGCTCATGGTTGTACTGCGTCATATCTCCGTGGCGTTTAGCGCCGCTATGGCTGCGGTTGGGACCGCGCTGTTTATCGCACTCAATCTTTTTTATAAAAGACGAGTATGGACACCAGAGTCAGACTACTACACGTTCCGAGAGGTGAGTATGAAGCGAAAGAAATGGGTTCTCTTCTTATGATACCGCCTGCATGTCGCGCGTGACTGATAGGTAGCATAGAAACAATTGTCGAGGGAACTCTGTAAATTGAACTGTACGTACTGTATGTCTGTCATGACTCGTGTGCATATAGATTATGCTTGAAATGTACTTTTTGAGAAATCATAGCATAGAGAAAAGTAATCCTGCTTGTCTTATTGTATCCTTATCTAATTTCTGTGTATTTGTTATGCTTTTTATATTTCTCACTAAAAGTACAATACCCCCCCCAAAAAAAAGTGTTGCAAACGTATTGTTTATTATCAAAAAAGAAAACGATATTTAGAAGAGCACAGTTCCCAAGGTCATGGAGCACTCCAAAAATATCATAATGTTATATTTTCCACGCCTGGAACAGTCATGGAGGTTAATAAATATATTAAAGTCATGGAAATTGTGAATAGTGAATACAAATATTCAGTTATGCTCAGCTCTATACTATTTCAGTCAGCAGCTAGGTATTACTTTTGGAAGAGATTGCTTGCAAGTGATGCTCAGTTGTTCTTTTGAGTCGGTTCATTTCAGTGAATCAGTCAAACTGTTCTGAACCATTCATTAGGGAAAGATCATGAAAGTTCATTTATCAAAAAAAAAAGTCGAAAACAAATTATATGGATTCTTCCTTCTGAACATAAAGTTGCAATAATGCAAAGACACATTTGTACTGTATGTGCCACAAAATATTATAACATTTGATGTAGAGTGCAACAGAGTAGCCAAAGTAACAGAAACCGGGACAGTCTGTCTGTTATTACACAACTAAGACCCTAATTAATGATGGCAAGACTCTGACTATTTGTACATGAAGTTGCATAATTAATTCTGGCAGCTTGCACTAAAATCTCAGCACTAGACTCTGGATAAACAGACTTTAAATCAAATTCTGTTTCATTGCTCATTTCACTCCCTTTTCTTCCATGAACATGTATATATTTAGGAGGAGGAGGAACGCAGTGAGAAGCAGGTGCTTGTTCTTGGGTTGGATGGCGCTGGTAAGAGTAGCGTTCTGCAGGGGCTGAGCGGAGCGGGCTCCAGGAGGGGCTGCCGACCCACACGCGGCTTCTATTTCATCAGCCTACACACACCTGCATGCCAGCTGGACTTCTTGGAAAGTATGGATCAGTGCCAGACCACCCTGTTCACTCGCATACCTTTGTGAGGAAGAAGTACAATTTAGCATAATTTTAAAAAGAGTACTTTTGCAGGAAGAATATACTTTAAAAGTATATACTTAGGTGCATACTGAATGTAATGTTTTCTGTCACTTAATAGCATGTTATTTACAATTAAATGAAAATATACTGTATTATAGTTTAAATGTATAATAAAGGGGTCATATGATGCTTTTTTAAAAGATTATTTTGTGTATTTGGTGTAACAGAATGTGTTGACATGCTTTAATGTTCAAAAAACACATTATTTTTCAAATACTGTACATTATTGTAGGTCCTCTATGCCCCGCCTCTCTCAAACGCTTCGTTTTCTATGAAGTCCCTCCTTCCGACAAGCGCAATCTGCTCTGATTGGCCAGCTGAACCAGTGCATTGTGATTGGCCGAACACTGCAAGCTCTCGTCGGAAATGTAACGCCTTTTACCATAATCGCGAGCTTCATCTTTCAAAATAAATGTAAAGACAGAGCCCGAAAGGGGAACAGAGTCGCGTGACAGACACAGTGATGAAGCTGGTATGTGTTTGCCATACAGAATCCACGGTTAAGACAGCTGACTCCACTGTGATGTGACCCCCCCCCCCCTCTCTCGCTCTCTCTCACTCTCTCTCACTCGTGCGCGCACACACACACGATGCGCAAAACTCCGCATTTGAACAGTCAATAGCAAATACTTAAACTAATAACAAAACAGTAGCTGATTCAGAAGCACCAGATTGTCATAGCAAAGTCAGAATGACCTCCTCTCCTAGGTTCACGAAACGGTCGTCCATAAAATGCATTGCTGTTCTGTTGTAAGTAATCTTAAAGATTCCTAAATGCATCTACTTTCGGAAGGCCAAATAAAGTGCTTTTGCTTTCGCCAAGAAACACAGCGTCTCTCTGACACGCTGCTTCAACACTAACTGCGGTTACTGAAACCACGCCTTCTTTCTTTGCGCGCACATTTGGGCGGCATTATGCAAATATTTCCACATAGTGAGGTAGATATGTGGGGGCGTGTTAGAACGAGCCGTTTTAGGGGGGTGTGGCAGAGTCTTAACTTTGATAAAGAATATCTCTTTGGTTTTGAGACTTTAGTCTTTGTAACTTCAGGGATCTTATCTATGCACAATCAGCTAGTAACACTCCAAAGAGAAAGGAAAACTTGAAATCGCATCATATGACCCCTTTAAATGCAACTTGAGACTGTGAACTTGAGAGTGTTTAACCCATTCAGGTAGGATTATGTACATCTTTATATGTCATTTTCTTACCACTTTTGTCTTGCAATATGGCTAACGTGTTATGCTGAATGTACTGACAATCATTTATGGTAAACTATACTTTAATATAATTTCCATTGAAGCTTTTATGTCCTGTATTTAAATATATTTGTAATTACCCATTTGTAATGATGAAGTTGCTATTAAGTACATTTAGAATATATTAACGTAAATGTAATATCAAATAATACATTAATATCAAGTACTTCATTTGTGCTTTAGCATGTTAGCCAACACAAAAACTGTACTTTTATAAAGCGCACTGCAAAATGTTATGAAAACATTATTTCAAATGTACTTTGAAGTTCAAAACTTTATTTTGACATTATTACAAAATGCATTTTTTGAAAGTATGCACTAATGTATTAAGAAACGTAGTTTAATGAAAGTGTACTCTCTTAACTACAATTACGTTGCCTTTTATTTCATTAAAATTGTTATCTGCAGTGCAGTTTTTTAAATGTACTTTGAAGTACACTACTAGTACAAATTAAATACAATTAAGTGCATATATTTCTCATGTGGGATACTTTAATTCCTGCTCTACAAGTAATATTCAATTAATGCCTTATTTATGATTTCTTAGTTTAGAAAAGCCTGTTTGTCTGTGTCTATGGCAGTAATAACACATCATACAGTTAATTCCTGTTTTGATGATCTCTTCCTATCAGTTGGAGGTGGTGAAGACTTGCGAATGTACTGGGTGGATTACCTAAGGAGAACACATATCTTGGTGTACGTGGTGGACTCCTCTGATAGAGGCCGGCTCCCTCAGGCCAAAGACGAGCTCCATCGATTACTTAAAGCAGACACTGATCTACCAGTGGTGGTCTTGGGAAACAAGCAGGTAACCAAAGGCTCAGTTCTTGGTTTAAACTTTAACCCTGTTTATAATGTCAGAAAGGCTTCATATTGATTTCCTAGATCCTAGTTAAAGGGATAGTTCAGAGTAAAGCTGCTTATATAAATAAAAGTTACTCGATTTGATAGTTTATCCTATGTGTTTTGACTGTTTTTACTCGTACAAAGTCACAGGGGTTTAAAACAACACCGGACACAGCCGACTTTAATTGTAAAGACAAACATCAAATTAACATTTCAAAATATTTTCATTTGTGTTCCGCAGAAGGAAGTCATACAGGTTTGGATATTCATTTTTCTCTGATGATATTCATCTCTTTAATAGAGTGCCAGGCTCCCTTGTTTATGTTTTAGTGTGAATCTGGACTAAAATGTTTTTTATACCCTCATCCAGGATAAGCCCGATGCTGTTAGCGTCCCAGAGCTGCATGAGGCTCTCTCACTGAGCTCAGTGGCTGATCAGAGGAAGCTTTTCCTGCTGGCTTCTCAGTCAGGATCTGATGGATTAAGCAGAACCTGTGGCCTCCAAAAGTTCCAAGACCTGCTTCTGACATTGGTATGAAACCAAGCTGCCATTTGAAGGTTGGCACTACTGTGCCAGAAAGGACAGGCAAAGGGATCTTGAGGGATGAGGGAGCATTCGATGTATTGGTTTCATCCTTGAATTGTGCGAGGAGTAAGGAGCACTTGCGTCATGGCAAAGCTACTGTTGTGACACTGAAGGAGTTGAACAAACACTTTTTTTTTTCAAAATGAGTACTGTGGGCATTATCGCTGCTAGTTACAACGTACAATATCTCACTTGTCATTAATAGGATTATTATATTCAGTATTACAAAGAGCACATTTCATTATGCTTTATCTCTGCATGTGGAGTCAACTTGGCGAATCACAGAAAGAAACAGGAAATTGTATTTTGCTTGACAATGAATGTTCCTTATCCATATTTCACATATATCCTTCCTTTGATCTATCTATCCATATATATATATATATATATATATATATATATGGGGCATTCTACAGAATTGGTCCAAAGTCAGTTGGAAACATCTTGAAAAAAACTGTCTTTTTCCCAAAACAATTAGTATGTATGCAAATTGTATAATATTCAAGGTACACATTTCTAGTAATTGTGCAGTTAATTCTCATATTGTATTAAAGACATTTTTGGAATATTTGTCCTCTCACAAAATTTGTCACTACCGAAACACATGATAATTTAATTAGAAGGGTTATATTGACCTATTGATGTTTTGCTTGCATCTAGATTGTAAATATATATATTTTTTGCTATTTTATTAAAACTTTTTTATCAGAGGTAAATCCATAACAATTACATTTTTAACGATATTTCAAGAGCAATTTATGACATTTATTGTATTTTGAATCCAATCGTCTTTGTAAAAGGCAAAAAGTTGATCATACTGATTTGAAAGTTAAGGATTCATTAGTTTGAATATACATTGAACCAAAACTATCATAACATCTTTGTTGATAATTCAGTATACTTTATTTTTGACAAAACATCCCATGTTTTTTAGTGACGGCATATTTTCGGTAGTGATAGTAATGATTTGGTAGCAACCACGTCAAATTACAGAATTTTAACTCTCATACTAAAACTTACTAAAATACAAAAAAAATTGCATAACTACTAAAATTTTGTTTATTTCCACAAAATATGAGGATTATGTGTTCCTTTTTGTCACTACCGAAACAATGACATGTTTCGGTAGTGAAAATTCTATGGGAATTTAACACCCAAAAAAACCCAAAGTTGTCACTACCAAAACGCCACCAAATGTTTCGGTAGTGACAATTTTAGATACTTTTGAACCTAGCTCAAAGATGCTAATCAGCACATGGTTAGCTAGCACAGTTCTGAACAGTGGTATACATATAAAAACTAAATGTTATGGATTAACTCTCAAAAAAGTGATTAATTGCAGAAAAAAGGTGTTCGGTAGTGACGTTCCTTAAAGTTACACAGATTTTTCTGCACCTATCTACTCATGCCTTGTAGCTATGAGAGAGGGGGACACAGGAATATTTCCTGATCATAAATTTATGGGTTTAGTTCAAATCAGTCTTGGCCAATAGACTAAAACACACTGTTTCGGTAGTGATTTTAAAAAAATACGGGACACTTTTTTTTTTGCATAGTTTCATAATTTACTAAGAAAATAGAGAAAAGATATTTTTTTGAACTTACTTTTAAAAAATATACTTTTAAAAACAACAATGGAAAAAAATTATTTCAATATCATTTTCATAAGTTGAAATTTAGGGGTAAGGGTTTGGGACAGCCACCTCCCAATTGAAAGTACCCAATAAATTATGATTTTATATATATTAATCTTACTAAAATATTAAATTATTAAATTAATTAAATATTATTGTGAGTTTCAATAGAAGAATCTTAATATATATCTAAGATAAATGTGTTTTGTGGTTGTGGGACAGCAGTTTGCACCAATTCTGTAGAATGGCCCATATATATATATATATATGTATGTGTGTGTGTGTGTGTATATATATATATATATATATATATACACACACACCCTATACACACACACACAATGTATTATGACAATTTGTTTTTAATTATTAAAAATGTAACTTTTCTTCTTTTTGAATTTTGAGGTGGAATAGGACATTCCGTGAGATTAACCCAATTTATCCTTGCATGCCAGATTGTGTTATTGACAGTGGACACCTCAGATAATTCTCTTCTCACAACTGTGATTTAGGCTTTAAATGGAGATTTTGTTTTGAAGTTGCACAGCTGTACGAAAATAAGGCCTCTTCACTGTGAAATCAATATGGTCTGCTTATGCAAGTGGTTTGAATTACCATCAACAAGAGCTAGTGGTATGGAGGGAGAACTGTGAAATCCATCAGATGATCTCACATTCAGTCTCTTGAAAAATATGGCTTAACCCAGATCTAAATGAAAGGCCTCTATGAATGCAAACGCATTGTTTTTAGTCTTATAATGAGGGTTTTGCAATGCTGATTAATCCTCATTCTTACACATTTGATTATCCTGGAGAGGAACTGTGAGGCTAATAAATTGATATAACTTGTATAACAGCTGCTGACAGATTCAGACTTCTTATTCACAACCAGTCATGCGCATTTTATTTAGCATGTACATGTAGCATGTGACACTTCTAAGAAACGGTGATGAAGCAACAAAGATGTCTACAGAAGCACTACTGCAGTGCAAATATGAACAAATCTCTGTAATTGTTGTCTTAAATCAATGTTCTGGGTTCAGCTCTATCAACAGCATTTTTGGCATAACGTTGAACGCAGAAAATATCTGTCTCGTTGGTTTTGTGTTTTTTTCCCCGCATACATATTACAAGTTGGGTTTGCATTTTTCCACACTAATTTGCGGCATTGACCAGCAGAATGCTGCTTGGTTTAAAAGTGACTTGTTTATGGGGTTAGGGTTAACCCTAACCCCATGTTTAATGTAATGTAACCACAATAACGCTCTTTAAAAAAAACACAACTCAAAATTATTTTGAGACAGCTTGTACCGAACCCAGATTTTTTTCTTTATGTTGCAATATATTGGAGAGTTGTTTTCACTCCTGTGTATTATTTTTATTTGCCAAAACACATTAAACTTAACCATCAATAAATCAGAATTTACAAAATGTAATTTTTTTTATACTTCGGAAGATACTCAAGCTCCTCACTAGATTCATATACACGTCATTTAAAAGTTAACATTAAAAAAAGAAAGATGCCATAGTAGAAAAACTGTTGAAAAGCTTTTCTCTGTGTATACACTCATCCACACACTTGACCGACACAAAGGTGGCATTCTAACCATCAGTTTAAGACACCAGTTCTTCGCTGTGGCATCACATAGACTTCTGAGATTGCAGAGACGCAATGAACGCAGCATATTCCTTAGGATGACACCGTTTGTATAATTCCACTTTCCGTTTAATCTGCTTCGGTGTGTCCTGATAGTAGTTTTTCTCATCCCTTGCCATTGCCTGAAATGCCAATAAAACACAATCAGTTTTGTGAACTATCAAAGGAGTCTTTTTTTAATGTCTGGGAGGATCATTGATATATACGGCTCTCTTTTACCTTATAATCCTCATTGTGTTCCTTCACCATGTATTGAACATATTCAGTCATGTCAGTGGAGCATGTGGTCCTGTCCTCACCACGGAGACTGGCCTCTACCTCCATTGCTGCAATTTAGACACCAAATCATATTATGCAGCTCATGAATTTCGATAACAGATTTCAAAACCAGCGGAGAACCATTAGGTTTGATAGATACCTTCAATGACGTAGGGTTTCAATACATTTGTCTCCGCTGGTTTACTTTCCATATCCTGAAACATCATTTAAATGCATTAGGTTATCATAAGCAGAAAGGATTTGTATAAATACATTGTAACGTAGTGATTCAAGGTTAGTACTTGCCTTTTTGTTTTTAATAGGAAGCATACCCTTTGTCCCAAGTGACAGCCCCATGTCTTGTAGATTTTGCTTTACTGTTTTGTGTTCATCCCAAGCATTACGTATCTGAGGACTTCAAATCAGCCATGTTAATCAACCCATATTAAAGGGGTCATATGATGCTGCTAAAAAGAACATTATTTTGTGTATTTGGTGTAATGAAATGTGTTTATGCAGTTTAAAGTTCAAAAAACACCTTATTTTCCACATACTGTACGTTATTGTTTCTCCTCTATGCCCTGCCTTTTTGAAATGCGTCGATTTTTACAAAGCTCATCGGTCTGAAAAAGCGAGGTGTGCTCTGATTGGCCAGCTATCCAGTGCGTTGTGATTGGCCTAATACCTCAAGCGTGAGATGGAAATGTTACGTCCCTCACATACTGTTGATGCCCTGTCCGGCCGGAGCGATGAGACAACATTAAAACCCATTACAAACGAGGCATTTGTTGCATCCAGTGGGGACATAATTACTGATTAGAATGACTTATACTGTCTTTTTACGCGTGGCATCGCGCCGCGTAAACATAAAACTTTGTCTGTATTTGTGATCAGAGAAATGACAAACAACAAGTGCTACTCTACTGCCCAAAACTCGCGTTTGAATCATCAGTGGCAAATCCTTTAAATGAAAACGTACTTACGTGAGTCAGAACAGCCGGCATTGTAGTCTAACGTTACTCTCCCAGGATCAGTAAACAGTCCTCCATAAAATGTGCTGCACACATCTGGATATTTGGGTTAAACTGTTCTGGAACAGTGTGGTAAATACAACTTAACCACTGATTTGTAGTCGTGTCCTCTTTTGGAAGACCAAACAAAGTAGTTTCGCTTTCACAACGAACAACACAGCGGCCTAGCGTGAGGTGAAGCCCTGGCTTAGTGTGCGCTGAGGCCGGGATAGAGTGAGCTGAGGCGGCGGGAGTCGAGAACGGCGCGCCCGGCGGATCCTACGAATGAACGGCAACCACATGTGACGGACCCCGGGCTGGACTCCGCATCGCCCACGGTGAAAGTTTATGTATTCCTTCAGCGACCAGCACAGATCAGCTCTAGGCATGACGAAGCAGATATCGTCCTCTTTTGGAAGGCCAAACAAAGTAGTTTCGCTTTCACAACGAAGCACACAGCGTCTTCACGAGACGGCTGCAGCGTCAACAATACTACAGTGAGAATAAAAGTTACGCCTTCTTTCTTTGCATGAACATTTGGGCGGCGTTATGCAAATCTTCCCACATAGTGAGGTAGACATGTGGGGGCGTGTTCGAACGAGCCGTTTTAGGTAGGTGTGGCTGACTCTGAACTTTTATAAAGAATATCTCTTTGGATTTGAGACTTTAGTCTTTGCAACTTTACAGATCTTCTTTATGCACCAAGAGCTTGTAACACTCCAAAGAGAAAGAAAAAATTTAAATCGCATCATTTGAGCCCTTTAATAACAAACTTCATAATGCACGACACTACAATGAGTACAAGTCAACAACAGAGGTTTCAAATTACAAATGACTTTTATAATAATAATAAAAAAAGTAGTACACTTGGGCATACTTTTTAATAATTGTACTCATACAAATATATCTCGTTATATGTAATTTAAGAACTGCTGTACTGCCGCATGTACAAACAAGCATTTGTGGTAAACTAAAATATACACTGGATGTAATTTAAACGTTTATGTCATGCATTTAAATACGTTTGTAATTGCAATTTAAAGTTGCTTTATATATTAACTTGAAAAATAAGTAATATCACAGCACACCCCAATGTTAGTCAAAAGATGTTAATCAACAACAAAATATGTGTACTTTAAAGCTGGACAAAAGATTATTAAAACATGATTTAAATAGAGTGCACTTTAAATATATATATATATATATTTGTGTGTGTCATGAAAGTGTACTCTCTTTAGGTACACTCAAGTGGCCATTAATTATTGCATTAATACTATATTGTCAGCAAGAATTTTTTTTTTTAAATATTATCTTAAGATATGAAGTACACAAGTACGCATTCAATACAATTATAGCGCACCTAATTTTTTTTTTTTTACAAGAATAGGCAGTAAAATAAGCAATTGTATAAAATAGGTTGTTTGTATAGCGAGAGGGCCTTCTCTCTTTGGCATGTAGTATGTACTTGAACTTACCATTCTATGTGCGGTTTCTCCTTTCTTCTTATCTTCGTTTTCAGTTTCTTTTTGTCTTTATTGTAATTAAACTTACTACGATTACGAGATTTTTTTGTTTTACCCATTATTGTGTAACACAGCAGTTACCAACCGTCTTGACTGTCTTTACCACGCGTGTTTGAGGACCACGGAAGCAGCGACTTCTTCTCCAAGCAGAAAACAAATCGACATTATTCTACATCGCCACCTGTCGGAAAGAAGTGTACAGTTCATTAAAAAAAAAAGGCGAGCATAGTCAGATCGTGATAGTGAAATAATTTGATGGAATCGCGAATAGAAAATGCAGGTCAATAGAGCTAAGAACATTAAAAAGGTTATTCAGGCTAGACTTTAGGTTACACTTATAGAGGTAGCATCTCGTGATAGATAGCACGTTTTATATTCAGATGTAACTTTTGCAACACACACTTCATACTTCACGGCGTACCAAAAATATGTTGTTGTTGTTGTTGTTGATGATGATTACATTTATATTTAGATTATTAGCTTTTAATAATCAGTGTAACAGTTTTACCTCTAGATGGTGTTATAAACTAAGCATTGCTAAACTCACAAGTAAGCAGTTTTATTTTGATCATCTGCAGTTCATGTAAAGACAAGTTCAAAGTTGCACATGGTATGTGCTGTGGCACGCCATATGTCTGAAAAAATGTGCATCTGTTTATCATCAAAGAAAAGACATGACAGACATCGATAAATAGACAGCGACCGGCTCATTAACAACGATATATTGTTATAATACTAGACCGTATAATTAATCGTTTATGCGGGATGCGTAAACATTATAGCATTTTATATATAAAAAAAAAGAAGTACAAAGATCATAGCGTTTGTTAAACTAGCAGTCTGGATTGTGACAATGAAACCTACTATGGCGAAGACCTGCAGGTCATGAATATTAAACAGATCACGTGATGTTTTTATAAAAAAAAATTTTTTTATGAAGTGTACAATCATTTTCAGGTCAACAACAATAACTATTACAGTTACTGTAAATATTACTATTTATATACAGAACAAAATGAATAAAACACACTAAAATAAATTAAATGAAAATATTATAAATATTCATAAGCTAAGCTTGGGCCACGGCAGAACCGTAGAGACTAAAAAAAAGAAAACACAATAAACATAAATAAATGCATTCATACTAAAATGAAACATACTAAAACATTATTTTCCCGTAATATATAAATGATTTACCATATGAAATTAAGAAACTAACGTTACATATTAACTTTCTGATCTGTTACTATAATAACAAATGATAGACGTTAGATTAAAGGACTAGATCATTTGTGAAGCCTTAAAGAAATAAGAGAGCAAATCAGATAAGAATTATACAGAGATATTAATAAGAAGCACTACCTAATGGCAGCATAATCTTATAAATATTCATGAGCTAAGCTTGGGCCATAGCAGAACCGTAGAGACTAAAAAAAAAGAAAACACAATAAAAATAAATACATGCATTCATACAAAAATGAAACATACTAAAACATTATTTTTCCGTAATATATAAATGATTTACCATATGAAATTAAGAAACTACATATTATCTGTCTGATCTGTTACTATAATAACAAACGATAGACGTTAGATTAAAGGACTAGATCATTTGTGAAGCCTTAAAGAAATAAGAGCACAAATCAGATACGAATTATACAGAGTTATTAATAAGAAGCACTACCTAATGGCAGCATAATCTTATAAATATTCATGAGCTAAGCTTGGGCCATAGGACCGTTCAAGCGGGACGCTCGAGGTTGGTTACCAAGCAACGTCAGCATGTCTCGTTAATATGCATGAGCTCAGGCTTTGCCATAGTAGGCTCTACGATGGACGTAAGTCTGAAGCTTCTGGGCGGGGAAACAGAGGAGCGAAACGGCGGAGCGGAGAGTCATTCAGGGTTAATAATATTCCGCCGTGGGGGGGAGCGGGGGAGGACACACACACAGACACACACATAAACTGCCATCCCGGCGACGAGGTTGGGCCTGCGGTGCCTGCCTGCAACCCAGGAAACATGGAGCTCGAGAATATCGTGGCCAACACTGTTCTGCTGAAGGCGAGAGAAGGTAAGACATGACAGCCCGTCTGATCATTGTCAGCTTTGACAGCTGTGATCCTCAAACGCCGTGCTATCTGCCTCAAAACGATGGGGGATTCCCCCAAAGGAAGTTAGGCCAAAAATGACAAGAGCAGTGCAATAAATGCATGCTTTATGATGCTTTTTTATTTACGAATCACTGGATCAAACCTTAGGATTTCACGTTGATTATGGTGTTGCTCGCAGCTTGCTTTGCTTGTGTTCCTAACCTTGAGCAAAAAAAAAAAAAAAATTGACCTGTCAATCAAATAAATAAAGATCCCATCTCCGTTTCTGTGTGAACAGTCTAAGTTTCTATATAAAGGAGAAGCGATAGTCATTGTAGTCAGTAGTGTTGTATATATTGACAAGTCATTTAGTGCCTGTGTGCTCGAGATAAGCGCCTGAATTAACTGAACCTTTTGAATTAACGGACCCTCTGATTTTCAAAAGTGTTTTTTTTTTTATTGTAAACTACCTACTAGATGGTGAGACATCATTGTCAAAAAATCTGTCTAGTAGGGAGTTTTAGTTGTTAATAATTTTCTCGGCAGGTGTATTTCTCAAACATGAGGGAATCCTGCTGTATTTTCTTTCGTCCGTGTTCCAACGTTCTTGGGCGGCACACTTGGGCTGCTACATTTGTTGTAGTATACGTTTAAGTAGTAACGTGATATACAGACTTACTGAAAATTTACCATAAGGTCCATACAACATCGTAGGGGCTATAGTTAATGTTAAGTAAAATTATACAGTCTCCTTCAAACAGTGTAAGAGGCATGTATATGTTTTTGTAAGCATACATTGTTTACAAATCACAAAACAGCAGTTGTTAACTGCATACTACATGTAATAGGCAATGTATACTGTTGTTCACTGTTCTCAAGACTTTTTAAAATGTTGAAAGCTAGTTTCAGTTTAGTCACCGCTGTATGATTGCTTAACATGTTGTCTCTTCCCGTTTTAAGATGACATTTAACATCAGCATATCTAAGTAGTGACTAGGGAGGGTTGTATATTTATGTTGCACTTCATAAATTTGTATTTTATATAGGGAAACATGTCAGCATCTTATTAAGGTTTGAAGGATCTGAGGAATTTTTCAACATTCTGTTGATTACTGCAATTTTGCAGTTTGCAATTTCTGTCTCAGTCTGTAAAAACAAACAGACAAAGTAATTGACAGAAATGCACTTTATTTCTTGCGATTTTGTGCAGTAGACTTCCATTTAAAGCTGTAGTCGGTAACTTTTTTTGTTTAAAAATGATACAAAATCAGCTTTTGGGCAATTTCAGTGAGTGAAATAAGTATTTGATCCCCAAGCAAAACATGTCTTAGTACTTGGTGCAGAAACCCTTGTTGGCAAGCACAGAGGTAAGACGTTTCTTGTAGTTGGTCACCAGGTTTGCACACATCTCAGGAGGGATTTTGATCCACTCCTCTTTACAGATCCTCTCTAAATTCTTAAGGTTTCTTGGCTGTCATTTGGCAACTCGAAGTTTCAGCTCCCTCCACAGATTTTCTATAGGATTGAGCCTGAGGTCTGGAGATTGGCTAGGCCACTCCATGACTTTAATGTGCTTCTTCTTGAGCCACTCCTTTGTTGCATTGACGGTATGTTTCAGGTCATTGTCATGCAGGAAGACCCATCCATGACCCATCTTCAGTGTTCTGGCTGAGGGAAGGAGGTTCTCGTCCAAGATTTTACAGTACATGGCCCCGTCCATTTGCCCCTCAATGCGGTGAAGTCATCCTGTACCCTAAGCAGAAAAAACAGCCCCAAAGCATAATGTTTCCAC
>NW_015505967.1:365512-376077 GCF_001515645.1 Sinocyclocheilus grahami
ATGTTTTGGGTCATTGTAATCCTTGAAGATTTATCCATGACCCATCTTCAGTGTTCTGGCTGAGGGAAGGAGGTTCTCGTCCAAGATTTTACAGTACATGGCCCCGTCCATTTGCCCCTCAATGCGGTGAAGTCATCCTGTACCCTAAGCAGAAAAAACAGCCCCAAAGCATAATGTTTCCACTTCTGTGCTTGACTGTAGGGATGGTGTTCTTGGGGTCATAGTCAGCATTTCTCTCCCTTCAAACACGGCGAGTCGAGTTAATGCCAAAGAGCTCAATTTTGGTCTCATCTGACCACAGCACTTTCTCCCAAGCTTTCTCTGAATCATTTAGAGAAATTATGTTTTTTGGCAAACTTTAAACGGGCCTGTACATGTGCCTTCTTGAGCAGGGGGACCTTGCGGGCGCTGCAGGATTTCAGTCCATTGTGGCGTAGTGTGTTACCAATGTTTTGCTTGGTGACTGTGGTCCCAACTGCCTTAAGATCATTAACAAGCTCCGTGTAGTTCGGGGCTGATCTCTCACCTTTCTCATGATCAACATTACCCCATGAGGCAAGATCTTGCACGGAGCTCCAGACCAAGGACGATTGATGGTTGTTTTGTATTTCTTCCATTTCCGAATAATCGCACCAACAGTTGTCTCCTTCTCACCAAGCTTCTTGCTGATGGTCTTGTAGCCCATTCAAGCCTTGTGCAGATCTACAATCTTGTCTCTGACATCCTTTGACAGCTCTTTGGTCTTGCCCATGGTGGTGGGAGAGGTTGGAATGGAAGATAGAAATTGTGTGGACAGGTGTCTTATACACCTAACGAGCTGACATTAGGAGTAACTTCAGGACTAATCTGTGTTCGACATGGTCACATAACCAATCTGAGGGAGCCAGAATTCTTGCTGGTTGGTAGGGGATCAAATACTTATTTCACTCACTGAAATGCAAATCAATTTCTAACCTTTATATAATGTGTTTTTTCAGTTTTTTTTTGTTTGGTTTTTGGTTTCTTTCCGTTAAAATAAACCTACCATAAAAATTACAGACCCTTAATTTCTTTGTAAGTGGGCAAATTTACAAAATCAGCAGGGGATCAAATAAATATTTTCCCCACTGTAACCAGCCAGTGTTCAAAACTCTCCTTACTTTAGCCCGATTCACAAATCTTGTAATAAGCTTGTAATAATTATCTCAAATTTTAGTGGTACTGGTAGGTTTTCGCAGGAAATATAAGCATGCCGCTGTTCATCTTTGTGTCATTACGTCACGTTTGTAAACATAAAGAAGGAGTCCCGGCTAGTAGGCTATATTGAACGGGATGCTGCAGGTGGAGGATCATTAATAGCCTTTTCTCACAGCAGCTGGAATAATAAATTTTATAATTTTGATGGCGGAATGTAATCCAGAAAGTTCCATATATGACAATCATCAGTGACAACTGGAAATTCACCCATAGTCACCAGTAGTCTACAGGTAACGCTAATACACACTAAATACACGTAACTTAGTCACGCAATGCTGATGTTGTTAATGATAACATGTTGAGAACAAAGTATAACATCAATAATAATACTAATTTGCATGGTTTGATGTGAAATGAGCTAAGTGATCGTTAGATTTATCACCATTGGTAGCGCAATGTATTGTAATGTTTTTTTTTTCTCAGTTGGTCAGAACAAGAGTGGCAGACATGTTACTTGTTCCGATGACATTTTTCCTGTCAAAATTCAAATTTGGGTTATACTTCCAAGACGTAGAATCTGTGATTCCGAAGTACAGTAAATATCCACACCAGTGCAGTGACTGACAACCACATATAGCCAACTCCTCAAAACATTACATTCATCTAAGCTGAGGAGCCGTGCCGATGCACAACCCATGTAAAGATAATAATTCCACAAATAACTGCAATTGCAGGGTTCAAACAGAGATAGCGACTAAGAGGCAAAACTTACAGACTGCATCTTTAAAGTGCATAAAGGTGCGGTCACAATTAACGAAATTTTCCTATTTGAAATCCTGTCATTCAAATAGTAATCTGCATGACTGGGAGTTTTTGCGTGAAGGCAATCAGTTCCTCACACAGATTTTGCTATGTTAAAGTTGGTCATGTGAATTTGCCACACTGACCAACAGAAAGTTATTTGGTTTGAAAGTGTTTAAAAATTTTCGCTAATCTGACTGCACATTAAATGTCAACAAATATTGAATTGCTTGTGTTTACTCCCTTTTATTCTCTTCACACGCTTTCGCCTAACAACACGACAGGATGTAGTCATGCGGTTTTTTGTTTGTTTGTTTGTTTCATGTCACAATCCTGTCAGGGATTTATAGGGCTTGTTCCATTTTTTTCTCAGAAGAGCTCTTCTAGCAGAACAAGGAAGATGAGTGTTTGCCGTCAGTTTTATGTTCTATATTTTCTTGGTGATTTATATTGTGAATAATTTGATGAAAGTGGGGCCTTTTTGTTGCTGTGCTGGAGGCAAGTTTTGCACACAATGAATGAAACCCCTTCACCTCTGGACTGATGCTGCATAGACAATACATTTCTTAAGCCATTTGCATCTTGGCAACGTCCCACAACGATAATGCCGGGGGTTTGCTACTGTACCCGTACCATCATAATCTCTTAACTGCAAAGCAATTGTTTGAATTGCAAATAGCACACCATGGTGTTAGCTTCCTGCTAGCTCCCACTCCTGCCCGACTTTACGTATTAATTATTCGTGACTTATATCTTTGAGGTAAGTTGAGGTACAATGCCTGGGCTTGCACAACAGATTTCGATTATGTAAGATAATGAGGATTCACAGCTGGGCTCATCTAGTGTCTCTCATGTGGGAAAGTCTTTGTTGTAACATACGGTTGTGTTTTGAACTCATCAGATTGCAGTCACAAGCTTCTCCTGTACATTTGTAATCATTGGATCTTCCACCCTCCCATCCCATCCCATTAGTGTTGAATCTATTCCTCAAGTCCCCTCATAGCCTAGCAACAATGCAAACACCTGGCTGCAGCTTTCACAAGAGTCCTCTCCATTCCCAGCGAGTGTGTCCCGCGCGCAGCATCGCTTTCTGACCTTTCCCTGTGCAGTCTGTTGACAAGCGCATCAGGCCCAGCACCTGGGCCAGTCATTCTAATCAGCGAGCCCGAGCTGTCCTGATGACGTTAGCTTGGACTGGCGCGGGCCAATGGGACATTCTCATGGCATTGGCATGATTCTTTTCCTGAATTCAATCCAGAGAAGTATTATATACGACTTGGACATAGATAAACAACAAGGACTACATCTAAAGCCCTGTTCACACCAAGAACGATAACTATAAAGATAACGATATTAGCGTCCACACCAGCGAACGATATCATCTGTTTATTCTAAGCTCACATGCGTCTGCCACATTAAATTCTTGAGCTCGTTACGGCAGGATAGATTCTGTTTGGCTGTCAGTGTTTTATCGTTCATCAGCTGGAAAAAAATTGTTTTGAAAGTAATCACAACGATATCATTCCTCTGTATCGTTATCGTTATAGTTGTGGTGTGAACTATGCTATTCTTTAATATTGAGAACGATTTTTAGAACTATATCTTTATAGTTATCGTGCTTGGTGTGAACAGGCCTTTAAGCTAACTCGTGTTAGACTGGACTATATCAATATGAAATATGAAATTGAAAATATTTTGAGAATTTTATCACTGATAGCCATGTGTTTGTTGCCCTTTAGCAAGTGTGTCTTGCGTTCTTGGCAGAGTTTGTCATTGACACAAACACTTTACATGGCTGCAATTTAATATAATAGACATTTTGCATAAAATCAGGTTTATTTACTCCATCAGCCTCTTAAAGAGCTCTCATGATGGTATGCGAAGTGTAATACAATAGGTAATGTAAAAAACTAACAATCACAAATGGCTTAAAGTAACAATCACGTTAGTGTGCTTTAAGTCGTATGTATTTTAATGTATATATTATAAATCATAGTTTAAAAACATACTGCACTGTACATCATTATACTATAGTTATCTAATCTACACAATGTTTTTCCAAAACATTTCTATTTGGTTATGATGACACATCTGTACTAGATGACATAATGACAGTTCGGAGGTCAGAAAGAAATTATTTAATGGTTTTTTTACATCATGATGTGTGTGAGTAGGTTTATTGAGTGTCATTACCAGAATAGTCTGTATTTAAGAATTTTAATCTCAGAAACAGTCCATTTCTTTTTATTTCCAGTTCAAAGCTAACTGGTTTGTTAGCCAGTCCGAAGCTTCTCTTAAAAGAGAGAGATGTCATTACCATCACACAATATCAAACATCCATACTATCACACATACCAGAATCCACTTGATACATTTTTTGTTTTAACACTGATGAAACAGTTTAAAGAAGTCTTATTTTTCAAGCTTTCAAAAGTGCCTTAATTAAACATTCACCTGTATATTACTTACATTATAGGATGATATAAACGTATTCATATCCCATTCTGTCTTCGAAAGCCCACCTGTGTTAAGATAGTAATCTAATAGTATTATAGAGCCTGTATGCAGTTCCTGCCTCTAATTTGATCTTTGCTCGATTCCTTTGCAGGAGGGGGTGGGAACAGAAAAGGCAAGAGCAAGAAATGGAAACAGATGCTTCAGTTCCCTCACATAAGCCTGTGCGAGGAGTTACGTCAGACTATAGGTACTCATCTTATGCTTACATCACACGTGTCATATATGAGCTGATATATAAGTCACTCAAGTCATATGAGCAAATGTAGAAAGAAACACCGTTCATTCATTTAGAAAAAAAGGTTATTATTTCTTTAATTATTAGATTCTGGGTCATTTTCATAGGGTCCTATTATACTATTTTTTACAAGATATGAATTGTGAACTGTGAATTTTCAGCTAAAAATACCCCAAGGATCATTTATTATTCCATGCTGTAAATGCCTCTGTTTGGGTGGAAGCTAGGGCTTCCACTCTAATAGTTGACTAAACATTAGTTGACAAGAAGAGGCTTATTCGACCAACAGTCTAATAGTCGGTTAGTCACAGGAAAAAAATGTAAATGTCCGTGACAGACCAATTGTTAACGGTTGGTCCTTGAGGTAATTACAGCATATTGGGCAGGAATTCATCGTCTCAAATATGGCTTATCATTTGAAATTGAAACATTTAAGTAATAGCAACTTTACATGGCCGATCGCACTAATGGTAAATTGTGTATAGTCACAATATCAACAAAACACTGGTTTTGTAAAATAAAGAAAAACAAAGAGGATGTGCTTTCTGCCGTCTTGGTTTCCATGGAGTGGAGTGCGTCACAAAAATTTAACTCAGCATATAGGCTACTTGCCTCACAGACATGAGAAATATATATATATATATATATATATATATATATAGAAAGAGAGAGAGAGAGCTTGAAATGTCTACTTTAAAGCAAACCTATTTAAATCAAAAACAAAAGCTCTCTGTCTATTCTATGTAATCTACTGTATATGAAAGGTGTATTTCTCTATAAAGGCACATCCACTGTACTGTAGAGATGGTGGATCAGCATCATCAACTTCATCTTTGCAGCAAATACTAACTCAGAAAACACTATTTTATTAATTAATAATTAAAATATATTCTTGCTACTTTTTACAACACATTCATAGTCATTACTTTTGCTGGTGCTTAGGGGCAAGCTTTATGCTTGCGCTTGAGCACAGAATAGTCTCTATATTAAAGGCTCATTATATATTTAAGTATTTAAATAAATATAAACGTGCAGTTAGTTGACTAATGACTTAAATGAGCGACTGCTAGTCAACTAGAAAAATCTTTAGTCTGGGGCAGACCTAGTGTAGGCAAAAACATTCTGTTTTTGTGTGTTTTTTAAATGCAAATTAGTTGCCGATCCCCGCCCCCTTTTCAGAAGAGGGCTGTGCTTTTACAGCTCATGCCTTGGTTACTCCGCCAACAACAAACAAATCATCTGTTTGTTTTTGATTATCGTCTCTATCGTGCTCACTCTCATGTGAAGTTGCAGATCTTCGTCATCATGATAAGTTTATTCTTATGTTTTTTTAAAAGCCTTCTGATATATGGTTTTCTAAGCGCAGACACGTAAAATGCATGCAAAGCTCACATAAACACAGTCGGTTATGTCTGCGAACATAAACGGCTGCATGTCAGTATATTAGATCTGAGAAACAGCATCTTTTGGAAATGGCGACAACACACTATTAACACAATTCAACCAAGCTTCGCCTCCTCTTATTTTTTGCATATGCCTTGGGCGAGAATTATTTAAATGAGGGATATTGTGACATGTGCATTCCCGGAAGAAAACTCAGGACTGCAATTAAGCCGTTTGAAGGAGTTCAGAAACAGTGCTTATTGCTGGGTTAAATGCAACCCATCAATTAGGTTGTTTTGACCCAGCGGTTGGGTTACTGTCCAGAATGTTGGGTTAAACATTTAACCCAACTGTTGGTTGAAAACAACACAGTTGCTGGGTTTGTCCATATTTTACCCAGCACTGGGTTGTATTTAACCCAGCATGTTTTAGAGTGTAGTGATATAGAGAATAACTCTATTTGTTATTTATAAATTTGCAGATGTTTTTCATGCGGCATTGAAAAAACAGCAATATTACGAACTAAAGGAAGTTGAAAATGTAAAAAAAGCATAATAGTTAATTAGACGCCTTTAATGGATTAAAATTTAATTTAATTTAATTTATCTGAAATGAGATTGCAGAGCAATATGCAAGGGAAAGTCAATTCTAAAATTATATTGTTTGCTTGGAGAACGATACAGTGAGCAAAAAAAGGATATTGGATTTTTGCCGATATCCAATATGCCGATAATTTTCAACTCATTTTGGCCGATAGCCGATACCGATACGATATATAATTATTTTTTAATTTAGGTTAGTTTTTAACAAGAACTTATTTGTTAGAATTAAATAAACAATAATAAAGTCATTTTATAATTACAGTACATTAAAGATTTGAAAATAACTATAAATAAACTATATATTGATCATTGATTGACCTTATATTGACCTTAACATTTTATTTTATGATTTAACATTTGTGAATGGTCTTAAACAAAAGAGTTGTAAAAATTCTGAAAATATTTTAGAGCTCATAATTTGTTTAAAAAATATAACATATTACACATTAATGAATAAATCAGTATATATATAAAATTATTTAATTTAAGTGTCATGTTTGTAATTTTTTTTTTTGTTCATGTAAGCTATAGCGTCTGACCTTTAAATCAAAACATACTCATGATTTTATGGCATCAATTACTGCTTTATTTAATCAGAAACACAGTCTAAATATTATTTGTGTATTTTGGTTTCATTTGTTTTAGAAGTAGGCCAACAGTTTCCCCTACAGATTAAAACTCCTTACCGAACGGGCATGAGGACCCGGGAGAGGCTGGCGCTGCACGTGCTATTACTATTTACTCTATCACACACCGAACGGGACTAGTCGACTAGACGGTACAGCTCCTACTAGTCGACACTGAAAACAATAGTCGATTACACGACAGAAAAAGAAGAACAAGCAAAACATGATTTTATCATTCAAATTACCATCGTTTTAACATTGCATTTAAAACATTTTAAATAACAAGTTAAAAAAAACATTTGAAAAATAATACATTATTTTTAAAAGTTTATCTGGGCGGAAACTACATTTTTACCTCAGACCTCACATGCGTTTTCTTCGTGTCAGTTGCGGTGAGTTCAAAAATGACCATGCTAAAGACAAGAAGGTGTGGGATTATTTAGAATTAGAAGGAAACAGAAAAGTTGTGTAAACTGTGTAATGTCAAATTGTCTTACAATAACTCTACTGGAGCGATGCGTAATCATATTCAGTACAGGCACGTAGGCGTTAGCTTAGAGCAGTGGTTCTCAACCCGCGGCCCATCACGAATTCAAATGCGGCCCACATTTTAAAAAGTACTTTCAGTTTTACAATTCATTTTAGTTTTTACATAAAAATTTACTAAATAAATATAAGCTATAGCCTAATGTTTTTATGTAAAATAATTTAGTTTTTCATATATTATTTTCAGACATGAGCAGTACTCACATAGCCTAATTAAAGTTACGCATTTAAAGTAACTACCAAGTGGCCAGCGGCAGACATTGAGCATATGTTTGATCAATTTAGCCTTCTCAAATCCTACATTTTTACCTCAGACCTCACATGCGTTTTCTTCGTGTCAGTTGCGGTGAGTTCAAAAATGACCATGCTAAAGACAAGAAGGTGTGGGATTATTTAGAATTAGAAGGAAACAGAAAAGTTGTGTAAACTGTGTAATGTCAAATTGTCTTACAATAACTCTACTGGAGCGATGCGTAATCATATTCAGTACAGGCACGTAGGCGTTAGCTTAGAGCAGTGGTTCTCAACCCGCGGCCCATCACGAATTCAAATGCGGCCCACATTTTAAAAAGTACTTTCAGTTTTACAATTCATTTTAGTTTTTACATAAAAATTTACTAAATAAATATAAGCTATAGCCTAATGTTTTTATGTAAAATAATTTAGTTTTTCATATATTATTTTCAGACATGAGCAGTACTCACATAGCCTAATTAAAGTTACGCATTTAAAGTAACTACCAAGTGGCCAGCGGCAGACATTGAGCATATGTTTGATCAATTTAGCCTTCTCAAATCATCACGACTTGACTAAAATAAAATCTATAGATATAAAACAATTCAAGCATATAACAATGTTTAGACGTTAAACCCAGATAAATGTGCGCTGTATCCAATAGTTTGCGCGGAGAGTGGAAGCTGAAGTGCGCTTTGCAGGACATAGAGACGCCAGCGCGATCACTTGCATTTTTTTTCAGTGGATACACCGTCATTTTTGCTCATAAAGGTAAGAGTAATACATCATTCGTAACTGTACAGGGTCTACTTTTATTTGTGTGCACTCACAATATCAACAAAACGTTGTGCTTTTATAAAATAAAGAAATCAAGCATGATGCGCTTTCTGCCGTCTCGTCTTGAACAGGCACGCTTCACAGAAATGAACTGAAACTCAGCGAATACGTGCCTCACAGACATGATAAATATATCTATAGAAAGCTTTAAATTACCAATTAACAAAATAAAACTAATCAAAAACAAAAACTCTTTCATTATGATCATAATCTGTAATGAAGAGTTGGCTAGTCAGGATCGACAACTTCATCCTTGCGACACTGACTCAGAAAAGACTAGTTTATTAGTAAATAATTCAAATATCTCCTTACTGTTTTCCTCTGACGCATTTATGGTAATTACTTTTGCAGATGCTTTGCTGCAAGCTTAAGCCTATTGCGTGCATTTGAACGCAGAACTCTTCAGCTGCGCTTACGGCACGCTCGCTGGTGCTGCTGCTGCTGCTGGACACTAAACACCGTCGAGCCGCTCTTTTCAACTTATCAACCTTATCAACTACTAAACCTATACCTTAGCAACTACTAAAACTATACCGACAGTCACGGTAGCACAGTCTTGTGTTGTTTCCACCAGCGCGGCAATCTTTTTTCATCACTAATTGATGAATGTCTAAAATATAAAAATAAGGAGAAGCCTAAAACAGGCTGAAATGCAGGGCTCTAGCTCTGATATAGCACACAGAAAATGATTTGACTGAAAATTTATCAGAAGAGATGAAAAAGTTAGTGGTCATTAGGTATGTTTTTTTTTTTTCTTTCTTTCTTTTACTCTTTGTACAGCAGTTATTGTTCATTCTAAATTAATTTTTTAATGTAGAATATGTTACATAAATACATGAAATGTAGAACATATAAAAAAGTGCTCGTGGCTCCTCTTTGAATGGGGGAGCCTCCCCCCCCCCAAACTCCGCCTACGATTGTGCTGTTACTCCTTTCGAGCCGAAGTTCACAAAATTGGGTGTTATTTATGGGGAGTAGAATTATTTATTTATTTCAATGAATGAGAACCACTGGCTTAGAGGCTGGCCAACGCCAGCAAATGTCAATCACGTCATTCACTACAACCCAGGCGCTGCGATCCCGTCCGCGCCGTCTGTTCCTCTAACGAACACCCACTTCGGTGGTGGTGCGGGATGTCCAGGCGCTTTCTGAAACTCTTATCGGCTTGCTTTTCGTTATCTCTGCGTGCCTGCGTCTTCCGTTCTTGCCGAGCGTGTTTTTTCGAGTGCAGGAATTTTATTGTTAATCGCCTCAGGTCCCGTCTTTCACCAGACCACGTTGATAATTTCACTGAACAAATAACGCATGGTCTGTAAAATGGGCATTGTTGCATTGCTTTGTTTTTAGACAATATAGCCTACACGAAGTATGTGTTTTAATGCTATTTCTTGATAAACCTTCCTACTGTTTTTGACTTGTGTTTTAATATGTTGGCTAACGTTATATGAAGATTAAGAATTCTGTCAGGCTATTGATTGATTTTCCATTGTTCTGCATTTCCCCAGCTGATTTGAATAAATAAGCTATGCTTTGACCGACGTTGAGTGTATGCTCTTCTTTTATTTCTGTTTAACGACCGCCTAAAATGAAATGATGATAACGCGAGGC
>NW_015505967.1:376433-383240 GCF_001515645.1 Sinocyclocheilus grahami
ACCCACTTCGGTGGTGGTGCGGGATGTCCAGGCGCTTTCTGAAACTCTTATCGGCTTGCTTTTCGTTATCTCTGCGTGCCTGCGACTTCAGTTCTTGCCGAGCGTGTTTTTTCAAGTGCAGGAATTTTATTGTTAATCGCCTCAGGTCCCGTCTTTCACCAGACCACGTTGATAATTTCACTGAACAAATAACGCATGGTCTGTAAAATGGGCATTGTTGCATTGCTTTGTTTTTAGACAATATAGCCTACACGAAGTATGTGTTTTAATGCTATTTCTTGATAAACCTTCCTACTGTTTTTGACTTGTGTTTTAATATGTTGGCTAACGTTATATGAAGATTAAGAATTCTGTCAGGCTATTGATTGATTTTCCATTGTTCTGCATTTCCCCAGCTGATTTGAATAAATAAGCTATGCTTTGACCGACGTTGAGTGTATGCTTTTCTCTTATTTATTTTTAATGACCACCTAAAATGAAATGATGATAACGCGAGGCCAGTGTGCGGCAAGCGGAATTCATTAAGGGATTTGACAGTGTGATTCATAGACTAAGTATTTCAAATATAGGCTATTATATATGCTACACGCACGCACAGAGTTTTTTTTTTTCTTACCATCTTTTGGGGTTTCTTGCTTTTAGACTAGTCGACTAGTCAGATACAAAACTTTAGTTTAAACGACTGTCAAATTAGTCGTCGCGCACATCCCTAATTCTGTACATGAATTCTCAGTTTAAATGCAGCGATCCAAAACAGTGAATCCAATCACCATTCAGGCAAAAGGTTGCTTCAAGAATGAACCACAATGCTGGCGTGATCTAATCGCTAGCACACCCTGAGCACATGTGAGTTAATGTATTCTTCTTATCGGCAAGACATATCGGCATAATTTTTCATATCGGGCCGATGCCGATATTTACATTTAAAGCCATTATCGGCCGATTCCGATATTGGCCCGATAATATCGTACATGCCTACTACATACCTAAGCGACTTTGACTTGGGCAACCACCGAGAATACCTTATCAACTACTAAACCTATACCTTAGCAACATGTTAAAAAACACTGTGATCACCTTAGCAAGCAGATAGTATTAGCCTGGCATCACACTAGTTATTATTTAATAATTTTTATTTGAAGAGGTCTTACATTTTGGCATGGAAAAGCTGAAATTGTGATTAGACTTTACCAACTGACAATTGGCTCTTTTATTTAGACTTATTTTGCCATATTGCACTTTGCAATTTCTTCCATTCATATTAGGGCTGCACGATAAATCGCATGCGATATTTAACGCGCATCTTATCGGTAAAGCCGCTTCTGCAATCAGCGGTAAATCTCCATCACCTGCGGGCTTTCACATTGAGCAGCATTAACTACACAGAGCCGTTGTTCACTGACGAGCTGCGCAAACCCACGTTAATATTCACGCGGTTTTTTGCACTGCTCATCAGTCAACAACTGGTGATGGAGATTTACTGCTGATGTTCAATATCGCATGCGATTTATTGTGCAGCCCTAATTCATATTATTACAAGTGAACCATCTAGTATCTTAGTATTTGGCACCACAAATGGTTGTTACAATGATAATTCACTTGTGTAAATGAAAGTTGGAGTATCATTTGCAAGTATTTTTGCAATTATTTTGATATTTGTGTGTTGGGACAGTGGTATTTTTTTGCATTCAGTATTGTCACACATATGCAGAGAATAGCATGCACGTAGGTTCCCACACAAAAACACATTCCCATCTTCTTTTGTCTTTCTTGCTCCTTCTTAGGGTAGTACATTAGTCCAGCTGTTTCTCAATAACTAAAAATGTTATGCATACTTTTGCAATATTGCCCAAAATTCTGAAGTTATAATAAATGTAAACTGGGATGTTGAGAATGTAGGTTGGCCACAGAGTTTCATGCCTTCGTCAGCAACAAAGTACACGGGGTAAATGTGCGACTGTTGTAGAGGAGAGGAAACTGTGGCTGGGCCAGAAAGAGGAAGTTAACTGTCATTTTTTTTTATGATAGTCACTTAATCTTTCTCAAGAAAAAAAAACAGTGAATTGTGCAGTTATTATATTTGATTTCACACCGGTAAATGAAAACTAGATACATTTTGCAGATGCATTGTGAATTAAGCTGTTTAGACTACAGATTTTTATTTACAGTAGGCCTGTGTGTGCCTTGTGATCAACTTTTGCTGAATCAGTTTCCTTTAGAAATTACATAGATGTTCTTACCAAATGTACTGTTGCAATCTGCATCTGCATACTCTCCCCACTTCTACACCTTCTAACTCTGTCAGTTCAATATGAAAGGAAATTTACAATTCAAATAGATCTGACGTGACAAAAAATAAAAAACTGTGATGATTGCTAGGGTCATGATATTGGTATTCTGTCACAGTAGATTTGTTTTTTGACAGCTTAGATGGTGGTGGTAATGTCAGTGATAGAACAATGTTGTTGCTGGATGGTTGTGGAAGAAACCTGAGGTGTTACACAACCACTCTTAATGTGCAATGCCAGGGAAATGAGGTATTTCCCTTGATTCTCAAACCAAAAACTTCTCCTCGTATCTAAATAAAATAAATAAAAATGACCAGATAGGTGCAGCAAGATGTTCGCTTTTTTTTTCTCTCTTTGCTTTTGCAAATGTAAATGTTACTTGGCTGTGCAAAAGTGTGTGACGGTTCTAGGACGTTGTGTGTGGTTTGCATTATCATTCATGGTTGTGTGGGATGAGTTACCTTTCATATTTACTACTGCATAGGGTTAGAAGATGGTTCACACCCTAAGCCCATGTGTAAGCAAAGCTGCAGTAATAGTGAGATTTTCTTTGTAAATGCCATTAAAATCATGTACAGTGGACGTACAAAAAAAATCCCTATTAGTTTAAATTCAATCATATAATTTCCTCTAAATTTGGAGCCTAATTCATCCTAATGTCACCAGATTCTGCAGCTGAGTTGTGGTTTAGATGGGAATCAGCTGTGAGCCGCCCAGGAGTCTACTCTGGGAAAGCATTGATTCTTGATGTTGAAGAAAGCTTCCTCTGTTTCCCATTATCTAGTTGTATTAGCATAATACCTGACTTAACCAGAGTTCATTGGTGAAACTGGTTCAAAAAGAAGTCCTAAGAATATTAACCAACTTCACTTGGGCAGGAAGTGAAACACTTGGTGTGTGTGTGTGTGTGTGTGTGTGTGTGTGTGCACTGTGCCCATCGCACATCTCAATGTCGTGCTCATTTACTTCCTGTTTCCTTTGTTATAATTACTGTCTCAAGCTATTCCAACAAGTTTTTTATTATTAGAATTATTACTGTGACCAATCCCATTACACTTTTGTGAATAATCCAATTTCCCATGTAACTGTAGCGCCTCTTCAGTTTTATAAGAATCACACTGGCTTCGCCTTAGGTTCTGAAGCAGGAACTTGAGTGCAAAACCACAAATGAAGGCCCAAACAATGTAAACATTGAAAATGCTTAAAAGGACCCTTAAAAGAGCGAAAGAAATAAAGGTCCCCTTTAGGCATCTCTGATTATTTTAAACCTTTCACGCCTGGGGTGTTCCCATCCCATTTAATGTGGTCATTCAATAAAACCTCTCTTCATAATTTTACATTGTGAACGCGTCATGTCTTGCCACATTGCTTCTAGGGAGGCTAAAGATCAGTACATTCAAGTTTTCTTCACTTTGTCAACAGTGTTACAGGATATCAAATGTTCCTTATGAACAAACAAGTCTGTGTCGAAATAACTCTGCTTTCTCTTACAGTTTTTGGTTCCTCACAGTAAATTGCGACAAAGTAGGCTACATGATGTACATTCATATCCCAATTGTCAAAACAACCTCATAAACAAAATACCATAAATTACCATTATTATCATGAAGAACCAGCCATGTGGCTACAGTTTCAACGACACATCAGAATTTAACCCATGTTATGTAGTATTCATAGTGCACACGGTTTTAAAGAAAAATGGTTGTCTTGGTAGTTTTATCAAAATATTAAGAACTTGCACAGAAAACTGGTGTCATCTGTCATCTAGTCCAGACAAGTGGAAAAAACTACTGTTGTACTGTAGCTAATGCAGCCTTTCTAATACCTTACCAATAGCTAATAAAGTAATGTCATGTGTTAATGTAATAAAAGTCAAATTTTTGTGCAAGAATCTATCCCTCCACTACAGTGGAGTGCGTGTAGTAATGACAAAAATGTTATCTTGATATTTTTGGGGATTCTTTTGATAAAAATTACTATTTTGCTCAGTGTGTTTTTGTACTGGTCCCTTAGCTGATTTAGGCCTGTCGTGGACAGAGGATTCATAAAGATTTTCATATTCTTCATGTTCTGTGAGGTACGGAGCCCCACATGGCATACAGGAAAAAAATAATAGGCTAAATCGTGCGCACGATTTACTATTTTGTTCCCTCGATTTATAAATTGTGCACACAAATCGCATGTTTTAGTACATCAAGGGGAATGAATTGTTAAATCGTGCACACAATTTATTTATTTTCTTGCATGTTATGTGCGGGGCTCCGTAGTGAGGTGCTTACTTCACAGCAGTGACAGAAATGAACTTTTCCATTAAAGGTGCAGTAAGTGATTTCTGAGAGAAACTGTTGATATTTGAAATCACCAAAATAAACACACCACTACTCAAAAGGATCTTGATTGCTCCGCCCCCAAAGCAACACAGGCACCTCCCCTATCACAAGGGTACCCGTCCCTTTACTGGTGATTGGTTACAAGTGTGTTTTGATGCTCGGTCCGATCCACTTTCAACGGCTTTTCTCAGAAATCTCTTATCTCAATAAAGGCAATTTCTCTAACTTTATTAAATGTATGTATCTTTTATGTTAAAATTAATACATTTTATCAATAAATTCAATTTAGAATAATAAGACGGTATAGGGCTGCTACCAATCAAATGAAATCAGTATTAATAAAATCCATTTTGCGCTGCAGAGGTGTCATAGAAGCTGCATCTTAAGTGGCATTTACAGTAGATATATTTACACAGACTGTTTAATTCAGCTCAGAGGTGGTATAAATGCATTTACTGCCATCACAATTGCATAAATAATACAATAAACTTTTCAGTGGCATTCTAACTGCATTCTGCAGTCTTCACACAGTGAAAGCGTGTGTTCTCAAGGCTTTTTTTTCAGAATGAGTGTCATACTCACACATTATTAAATAAGCAGTTATGATATTATCAAATATGATACATAGCACACATGACAAATATGTAATTTGATCACTTGTAGCTTTTGTTATAAATGTGATCACTTCAAAGATATTTATTGTCATATACTGTATATTTTGAAGTGCTCTCAGGGTGAACTTGATTTTAACTATATAACTAAATTCCTAAAACAATTTTTTTTTCTACCTCTCCTTAAACTGCAAACTGGTATTCAGGTCTTGAATCATTTATTCAATGCTTATGTTCATGATCCAGTCCTCAAGGATAAAAACAAGTCCTGCTGTACTTCTTTTTTTTGTTTCACATGGAAATATATCAGTATGGAAGTAAAATTGTTTGACTAATTGTTGAAATCCTCTGAAATGTTTTAAATAACAATCACAACAATATATAAACCTGATTGAACAGTGCAGATAGATACAAAGATTCAGAGTACCATTTTTCATCTTTATGCAAGACAGTGTTTCCAAGCTTGTTCAGTCTTGTCTAATTGTTGTGCTTGAAATCCATTGGTATTCTCTTGAAAAAGGTCATTCCGGAAAGCCTTGGGAATTTTTGCCTAGTTGTGTGTCAAATTGTGATGATAGACCCAAAGGGAATTGAGAAAACATGTCTGCATTGACTTTTGTCAAAGGTCATGTTTCAGTTGTTTATATGAGAAAGTGTCTATTTTATTGTCATTTATTCCTAAGCTTAGAGGTGTCTACATGGTGCTTCAGACCAGACCACAGCAGATTTTCAGATGCTTTTCTCTGTTTTAAAGCACAGTCGCTTGGGTTGGCACCTCAGGAATCTCTGTTTAAATGTTTCTGTGTTTAAATGTAAGGAACCAAAAAAAAACAACCTCCATGGCAAATGACGACATTCCCAGAAGCACACTGTAATCCACCCAGACATCTTGGGTTTTACTTTCTCTGCACAGTCAGGAAGGCTGACTGATTTTCACTTCTGACAAAAACAAACCGGCTCAACACGCATCCATGCCAAAGCACATATTCCAGACAGTCATTATGGGGCCCATGGTTTCCATGTCAGGCTCCAGTGGGCTTTTGTCTATATGGCTTTTGTGAGCCACCACTGCAACTGTTAATGAGCCTTCAATTCAGGTTTATGACATTGACTGTATATTTCCCTGGCTGTATATTTGACTTTATCACAGAATTGCCCCCACTAGCTAAACAATGACAAATGAAAATCTAATATCACCCAGTGCTCTTGGAGTTTTTAGCATGATGTTGACCTTTTTGTAGTTCTGTCTAATATAAATTTTTCACAGCCGTGCACATTTTCAGAATCAGAATCAGAATGAGCTTTATTGCCAGGTATGTTTACACATACGAGGAATTTGTTTTCGTGACAGAAGCTTCCACAGTACAACAGAATGACAGCGACAGAACAAAAAAAACACAGATAATAACAAAAAAAATAGAACTAGTAAATAAGGAATAAAAATATACAAATCGACAATTGTATGTACAGGTATATAACAATAGACAGTTGTATGTACAGGTATATTATGTGCAAATTGAAATGTAGACTGAGTATGTGTGTTAGATAAATAAGTGTATGAGTGAATAAATAGTGTGT
>NW_015505967.1:386506-393827 GCF_001515645.1 Sinocyclocheilus grahami
TATCGGCTTGCTTTTCGTTATCTCTGCGTGCCTGCGACTTCAGTTCTTGCCGAGCGTGTTTTTTCAAGTGCAGGAATTTTATTGTTAATCGCCTCAGGTCCCGTCTTTCACCAGACCACGTTGATAATTTCACTGAACAAATAACGCATGGTCTGAGTAAGTAAAATGGGTATTGTTGCATTGCTTTGTTTTTAGACAATATAGCCTACACGAAGTATGTTTTTAAAAGCCGTTTTAATGCTATTTCTTGATAAACCTTCCTATTGTTTTTGACTTGTGTTTTAATATGTTGGCTAACGTTATATGAAGATTAAGAATTCTGTCAGGCTATTGATTGATTTTCCATTGTTCTGCATTTCCCCAGCTGATTTGAATAAATAAGCTATGCTTTGACCGACGTTGAGTGTATGCTTTTCTCTTATTTATTTTTAATGACCACCTAAAATGAAATGATGATAACGCGAGGCCAGTGTGCGGCAAGCGGAATTCATTAAGGGATTTGACAGTGTGATTCATAGACTAAGTATTTCAAATATAGGCTATTATATATGCTACACGCACGCACAGAGTTTTTTTTTTTCTTACCATCTTTTGGGGTTTCTTGCTTTTAGACTAGTCGACTAGTCAGATACAAAACTTTAGTTTAAACGACTGTCAAATTAGTCGTCGCGCACATCCCTAATTCTGTACATGAATTCTCAGTTTAAATGCAGCGATCCAAAACAGTGAATCCAATCACCATTCAGGCAAAACGTTGCTTCAAGAATGAACCACAATGCTGGCGTGATCTAATCGCTAGCACACCCTGAGCACATGTGAGTTAATGTATTCTTCTTATCGGCAAGACATATCGGCATAATTTTTCATATCGGGCCGATGCCGATATTTACATTTAAAGCCATTATCGGCCGATTCCGATATTGGCCCGATAATATCGTACATGCCTACTACATACCTAAGCGACTTTGACTTGGGCAACCACCGAGAATACCTTATCAACTACTAAACCTATACCTTAGCAACATGTTAAAAAACACTGTGATCACCTTAGCAAGCAGATAGTATTAGCCTGGCATCACACTAGTTATTATTTAATAATTTTTATTTGAAGAGGTCTTACATTTTGGCATGGAAAAGCTGAAATTGTGATTAGACTTTACCAACTGACAATTGGCTCTTTTATTTAGACTTATTTTGCCATATTGCACTTTGCAATTTCTTCCATTCATATTAGGGCTGCACGATAAATCGCATGCGATATTTAACGCGCATCTTATCGGTAAAGCCGCTTCTGCAATCAGCGGTAAATCTCCATCACCTGCGGGCTTTCACATTGAGCAGCATTAACTACACAGAGCCGTTGTTCACTGACGAGCTGCGCAAACCCACGTTAATATTCACGCGGTTTTTTGCACTGCTCATCAGTCAACAACTGGTGATGGAGATTTACTGCTGATGTTCAATATCGCATGCGATTTATTGTGCAGCCCTAATTCATATTATTACAAGTGAACCATCTAGTATCTTAGTATTTGGCACCACAAATGGTTGTTACAATGATAATTCACTTGTGTAAATGAAAGTTGGAGTATCATTTGCAAGTATTTTTGCAATTATTTTGATATTTGTGTGTTGGGACAGTGGTATTTTTTTGCATTCAGTATTGTCACACATATGCAGAGAATAGCATGCACGTAGGTTCCCACACAAAAACACATTCCCATCTTCTTTTGTCTTTCTTGCTCCTTCTTAGGGTAGTACATTAGTCCAGCTGTTTCTCAATAACTAAAAATGTTATGCATACTTTTGCAATATTGCCCAAAATTCTGAAGTTATAATAAATGTAAACTGGGATGTTGAGAATGTAGGTTGGCCACAGAGTTTCATGCCTTCGTCAGCAACAAAGTACACGGGGTAAATGTGCGACTGTTGTAGAGGAGAGGAAACTGTGGCTGGGCCAGAAAGAGGAAGTTAACTGTCATTTTTTTTTATGATAGTCACTTAATCTTTCTCAAGAAAAAAAAACAGTGAATTGTGCAGTTATTATATTTGATTTCACACCGGTAAATGAAAACTAGATACATTTTGCAGATGCATTGTGAATTAAGCTGTTTAGACTACAGATTTTTATTTACAGTAGGCCTGTGTGTGCCTTGTGATCAACTTTTGCTGAATCAGTTTCCTTTAGAAATTACATAGATGTTCTTACCAAATGTACTGTTGCAATCTGCATCTGCATACTCTCCCCACTTCTACACCTTCTAACTCTGTCAGTTCAATATGAAAGGAAATTTACAATTCAAATAGATCTGACGTGACAAAAAATAAAAAACTGTGATGATTGCTAGGGTCATGATATTGGTATTCTGTCACAGTAGATTTGTTTTTTGACAGCTTAGATGGTGGTGGTAATGTCAGTGATAGAACAATGTTGTTGCTGGATGGTTGTGGAAGAAACCTGAGGTGTTACACAACCACTCTTAATGTGCAATGCCAGGGAAATGAGGTATTTCCCTTGATTCTCAAACCAAAAACTTCTCCTCGTATCTAAATAAAATAAATAAAAATGACCAGATAGGTGCAGCAAGATGTTCGCTTTTTTTTTCTCTCTTTGCTTTTGCAAATGTAAATGTTACTTGGCTGTGCAAAAGTGTGTGACGGTTCTAGGACGTTGTGTGTGGTTTGCATTATCATTCATGGTTGTGTGGGATGAGTTACCTTTCATATTTACTACTGCATAGGGTTAGAAGATGGTTCACACCCTAAGCCCATGTGTAAGCAAAGCTGCAGTAATAGTGAGATTTTCTTTGTAAATGCCATTAAAATCATGTACAGTGGACGTACAAAAAAAATCCCTATTAGTTTAAATTCAATCATATAATTTCCTCTAAATTTGGAGCCTAATTCATCCTAATGTCACCAGATTCTGCAGCTGAGTTGTGGTTTAGATGGGAATCAGCTGTGAGCCGCCCAGGAGTCTACTCTGGGAAAGCATTGATTCTTGATGTTGAAGAAAGCTTCCTCTGTTTCCCATTATCTAGTTGTATTAGCATAATACCTGACTTAACCAGAGTTCATTGGTGAAACTGGTTCAAAAAGAAGTCCTAAGAATATTAACCAACTTCACTTGGGCAGGAAGTGAAACACTTGGTGTGTGTGTGTGTGTGTGTGTGTGTGTGTGTGCACTGTGCCCATCGCACATCTCAATGTCGTGCTCATTTACTTCCTGTTTCCTTTGTTATAATTACTGTCTCAAGCTATTCCAACAAGTTTTTTATTATTAGAATTATTACTGTGACCAATCCCATTACACTTTTGTGAATAATCCAATTTCCCATGTAACTGTAGCGCCTCTTCAGTTTTATAAGAATCACACTGGCTTCGCCTTAGGTTCTGAAGCAGGAACTTGAGTGCAAAACCACAAATGAAGGCCCAAACAATGTAAACATTGAAAATGCTTAAAAGGACCCTTAAAAGAGCGAAAGAAATAAAGGTCCCCTTTAGGCATCTCTGATTATTTTAAACCTTTCACGCCTGGGGTGTTCCCATCCCATTTAATGTGGTCATTCAATAAAACCTCTCTTCATAATTTTACATTGTGAACGCGTCATGTCTTGCCACATTGCTTCTAGGGAGGCTAAAGATCAGTACATTCAAGTTTTCTTCACTTTGTCAACAGTGTTACAGGATATCAAATGTTCCTTATGAACAAACAAGTCTGTGTCGAAATAACTCTGCTTTCTCTTACAGTTTTTGGTTCCTCACAGTAAATTGCGACAAAGTAGGCTACATGATGTACATTCATATCCCAATTGTCAAAACAACCTCATAAACAAAATACCATAAATTACCATTATTATCATGAAGAACCAGCCATGTGGCTACAGTTTCAACGACACATCAGAATTTAACCCATGTTATGTAGTATTCATAGTGCACACGGTTTTAAAGAAAAATGGTTGTCTTGGTAGTTTTATCAAAATATTAAGAACTTGCACAGAAAACTGGTGTCATCTGTCATCTAGTCCAGACAAGTGGAAAAAACTACTGTTGTACTGTAGCTAATGCAGCCTTTCTAATACCTTACCAATAGCTAATAAAGTAATGTCATGTGTTAATGTAATAAAAGTCAAATTTTTGTGCAAGAATCTATCCCTCCACTACAGTGGAGTGCGTGTAGTAATGACAAAAATGTTATCTTGATATTTTTGGGGATTCTTTTGATAAAAATTACTATTTTGCTCAGTGTGTTTTTGTACTGGTCCCTTAGCTGATTTAGGCCTGTCGTGGACAGAGGATTCATAAAGATTTTCATATTCTTCATGTTCTGTGAGGTACGGAGCCCCACATGGCATACAGGAAAAAAATAATAGGCTAAATCGTGCGCACGATTTACTATTTTGTTCCCTCGATTTATAAATTGTGCACACAAATCGCATGTTTTAGTACATCAAGGGGAATGAATTGTTAAATCGTGCACACAATTTATTTATTTTCTTGCATGTTATGTGCGGGGCTCCGTAGTGAGGTGCTTACTTCACAGCAGTGACAGAAATGAACTTTTCCATTAAAGGTGCAGTAAGTGATTTCTGAGAGAAACTGTTGATATTTGAAATCACCAAAATAAACACACCACTACTCAAAAGGATCTTGATTGCTCCGCCCCCAAAGCAACACAGGCACCTCCCCTATCACAAGGGTACCCGTCCCTTTACTGGTGATTGGTTACAAGTGTGTTTTGATGCTCGGTCCGATCCACTTTCAACGGCTTTTCTCAGAAATCTCTTATCTCAATAAAGGCAATTTCTCTAACTTTATTAAATGTATGTATCTTTTATGTTAAAATTAATACATTTTATCAATAAATTCAATTTAGAATAATAAGACGGTATAGGGCTGCTACCAATCAAATGAAATCAGTATTAATAAAATCCATTTTGCGCTGCAGAGGTGTCATAGAAGCTGCATCTTAAGTGGCATTTACAGTAGATATATTTACACAGACTGTTTAATTCAGCTCAGAGGTGGTATAAATGCATTTACTGCCATCACAATTGCATAAATAATACAATAAACTTTTCAGTGGCATTCTAACTGCATTCTGCAGTCTTCACACAGTGAAAGCGTGTGTTCTCAAGGCTTTTTTTTCAGAATGAGTGTCATACTCACACATTATTAAATAAGCAGTTATGATATTATCAAATATGATACATAGCACACATGACAAATATGTAATTTGATCACTTGTAGCTTTTGTTATAAATGTGATCACTTCAAAGATATTTATTGTCATATACTGTATATTTTGAAGTGCTCTCAGGGTGAACTTGATTTTAACTATATAACTAAATTCCTAAAACAATTTTTTTTTCTACCTCTCCTTAAACTGCAAACTGGTATTCAGGTCTTGAATCATTTATTCAATGCTTATGTTCATGATCCAGTCCTCAAGGATAAAAACAAGTCCTGCTGTACTTCTTTTTTTTGTTTCACATGGAAATATATCAGTATGGAAGTAAAATTGTTTGACTAATTGTTGAAATCCTCTGAAATGTTTTAAATAACAATCACAACAATATATAAACCTGATTGAACAGTGCAGATAGATACAAAGATTCAGAGTACCATTTTTCATCTTTATGCAAGACAGTGTTTCCAAGCTTGTTCAGTCTTGTCTAATTGTTGTGCTTGAAATCCATTGGTATTCTCTTGAAAAAGGTCATTCCGGAAAGCCTTGGGAATTTTTGCCTAGTTGTGTGTCAAATTGTGATGATAGACCCAAAGGGAATTGAGAAAACATGTCTGCATTGACTTTTGTCAAAGGTCATGTTTCAGTTGTTTATATGAGAAAGTGTCTATTTTATTGTCATTTATTCCTAAGCTTAGAGGTGTCTACATGGTGCTTCAGACCAGACCACAGCAGATTTTCAGATGCTTTTCTCTGTTTTAAAGCACAGTCGCTTGGGTTGGCACCTCAGGAATCTCTGTTTAAATGTTTCTGTGTTTAAATGTAAGGAACCAAAAAAAAACAACCTCCATGGCAAATGACGACATTCCCAGAAGCACACTGTAATCCACCCAGACATCTTGGGTTTTACTTTCTCTGCACAGTCAGGAAGGCTGACTGATTTTCACTTCTGACAAAAACAAACCGGCTCAACACGCATCCATGCCAAAGCACATATTCCAGACAGTCATTATGGGGCCCATGGTTTCCATGTCAGGCTCCAGTGGGCTTTTGTCTATATGGCTTTTGTGAGCCACCACTGCAACTGTTAATGAGCCTTCAATTCAGGTTTATGACATTGACTGTATATTTCCCTGGCTGTATATTTGACTTTATCACAGAATTGCCCCCACTAGCTAAACAATGACAAATGAAAATCTAATATCACCCAGTGCTCTTGGAGTTTTTAGCATGATGTTGACCTTTTTGTAGTTCTGTCTAATATAAATTTTTCACAGCCGTGCACATTTTCAGAATCAGAATCAGAATGAGCTTTATTGCCAGGTATGTTTACACATACGAGGAATTTGTTTTCGTGACAGAAGCTTCCACAGTACAACAGAATGACAGCGACAGAACAAAAAAAACACAGATAATAACAAAAAAAATAGAACTAGTAAATAAGGAATAAAAATATACAAATCGACAATTGTATGTACAGGTATATAACAATAGACAGTTGTATGTACAGGTATATTATGTGCAAATTGAAATGTAGACTGAGTATGTGTGTTAGATAAATAAGTGTATGAGTGAATAAATAGTGTGTTCCACAGTTATTGTCAAGTGTTCATGAGATGGATTGCCTGAGGGAAGAAACTGTTCCTGTGTCTGGCCGTTCTGGTGCTCAGAGCTCTGTAGCGTCGACCAGATGGCAACAGTTCAAAGAGGGAGTGTGCTGGATGTGAGGGGTCCAGAGGGATTTTGCCAGCCCTTTTGATCACACTGGAAGAGTACAGTTCTTGGAGAGAAGGGAGGGTTGTACCAATGATTCGCTCAGCAGTCCGGACTACACTCTGTAGTCTTCTGAGGTCAGATTTGGTAGCTGAGCTGAACCAGACAGTTCTAGAAGTGCAGAGGACAGATTCAATGATGGCGGAGTAGAACTGTGAGAAGAGCAGTGGGGAGAGAACACAATCCTGAGGAGCTCCAGTGCTGATTATACGGGTGCTGGATGCGTATTTTCTTTTCCCAGCCTCACTAGCTGCTGCCTGTCTGTCAGGAAGCTGTTGATCCACTGACAGACGGAGGTGGGCACGGAGAGCTGAGTTAGTTTGGGCAGGAGGAGGTTTGGGATGATGGTGTTAAAGGCCG
>NW_015505967.1:393903-398609 GCF_001515645.1 Sinocyclocheilus grahami
CACATGTGCTGGGGATGGTGTCTTGTAGTTGGTGATTTCTTTCAGACTTTTCCACACTGATGCTGAGTCACTGGAAGAGAATTGAATCCTTATTTTTTCAGAATAATTCCTCTTTGCCACTCTGATCTCCTTTTCCAGTGTGTATTTAGCTTGTTTATACAAGACATTTTCCCCCTTCCTGTAAGCATCTTCTTTGGCCTGACGGAGCTGTCTGAGTTTTGCTTTGCTTTGATTTGCTTTATTAAAGTCCCCGAGAATGATTAAAACAGAGTCTGGGTGTTGTTGTTCTGTGTCTGTGATCTGATCTGTGAGTTTCTGTAACGCGGAGCTCACGTGCGCTTGCGGAGGAATGTAGACACTGACAAGAATGAATGAGCAAAACTCCCGCGGCGAATAGAATGGCTTGCAGTTAATGAAGAGCACTTCTAGAACTGAACAGCACATCTTCTTTAACACAGTTACATCTGTACACCACCTCTCACTGATGTAAAAGCATGTCCCGCCGCCGTGTGATTTCCCCGTTGATTCTGTGTCGCGATCCGCTCTGAACAGCTGAAAGGCCGGGTGACTCAACGCACTGTTCAGGAATGGCGTCTTTCAGCCAGGTTTCCGTGAAACACATAGCAGCAGAGTTTGAAAAATCCTCATTTATCCGGGAGAGCAGGAGTTTGTCCGTTTTGTTGGGTAGAGAGCGGAGGTTCGCCAGATGGATGCTAGGCAACGGCATTCTGAATCCGCGCTGCCTGAGCTTGACGAGGGCGCCAGCTCGCTTCCCCCGTCTGCGTGTCCTGAAGCGCTTGATCAGCACCGCAGCTCCCCCGACTACAATGTCCAGCAAAGCATCAGAATAGTCGAAAACCGGGGAAAAATTTCGGGTGGTGTGTACTTCCGAATGTCTAGCAATTCGTCTCTGGTGAAACTGATTGCAGGGATATAACTAAAGACAGGACAAACTAACAAAAACATAAAAACAACTGCGGAGCACGCCACTGAGGCAACCATCAGCGTCGGCGCCATCGCAAACTTTTTACTTTCACTTTCAAATTAGCGGCAATTCGGCGTGGATTCAATTCAAGCAACAACAACGTCAAACTCAGAACTTTTATTAACAAAACAAATAAAAATACACCATATATGCCTAATAAAATAACAAATTACTTGGGCTACACAAAGTTTAAATAGGTATATAAAACTGAAAATCAACAAACACTGTGGAACCAAATAAATAAAAAACATATAAAGTTTATTAGCAAAACGAACAAGAAAGCTTGGAGGCATGGCATTGCACCTTGATGTAAAATAAAATAAATAAAATACACAACGTTTAAATAAAGTAATCAGCAAATACTGTGGAACCAAATAAATAAGAAACAAATGTTTCAAAAAAACTTCCAGTCAACAGGCTTTTCAAAATCTAAAATATTGCCAAACAGGCGCCTTTGCATTTCCTTTCTAAACAATCTTCTGCCATCGTCTTGTCTTTCTCACCCGTCTTGTCTTTCTCACCTCACTCTTGTCAGTCAGCTCGACTCACTCTCCTCATAAAATCTGACTCCTGCTCCGTGGTGCACTGTTGTTCGCGCACAGTTCGGCACGCTGCATTGAGCGTTTCGTTTTTAAAAGTGTCTGTCCTCTAACTGAACTATGCTAAATTATTTTTGTTACTATAAAAAAATCTAAGCGACGGTGGGGAGCGGTGCCGTGGTAGGCAAATGACGTAACCGGTGTTGTGGCTTAACCCGAAAACACCGTCTATCGCAGCAAGCCTAATTGTTTGTTGTTTTGACCCGTGTAACCTTGTATTCTAATAAGGTTGTCATGACAACAAAAAAATAGATAACAGTGAAATTTTACAAAATTTCAAATTTGATACCACAGCAAAAACTACTAAGTCAACTCTGCAATCAGAAAAAAATAAGAACAAATAAACAAATTACAAGTTATAGCACAAGTAAATTGTCACGACACACACACAGACAAGGAATATACGAACGAGCAGGAGACACATCCACGTAACGAGTAGACCAGACAAAAGGGAAACTGAACAGGCAGGAACTTAAATACAAGGGTAATTAATAGAACACAGCTGAACGGAATCATAATTAAACTAAACAAGGACAGGAAAATTACCAAATAAGGAAACACAGAAAGGCACATGAGGAGCAAAACACACAAAATACGGACCAGAGTCTGACATAACATCCAATGGGGAGGGGGGTGGGCGCTCTGGAGGCCTCTATGAGCAGGGTTAACGGACGGAAGGCATTCATGGCGGCGCCCGTTCTGGGATCCATGGCGGATCCGGCAGTTCGGGGCGCCATGGCAAAGCAGCCTCTGAGGCCGCGGCCTCAGTCCCCGCCTCGTCCTCTACGGCTGGAGCCCTACTACCCACCCACCCCAAAAAAATACTTGGGGACGCTTCCCTCCGTGGGCCATGACAGGGGACTGGAGCCCTCCCTGGCTTAACTGGGGATCCGAAGTCCTCCCTGGGCTTAACTGAGGATCTGGAGCCCTCCCTGGGCTTAACTGGGGATCTGGAGCCCTCCGTGGGGTATACTCGGGAACAGGAGCCCTCCCTGGGCTATACTCGGGAGCAGGAGCCCTCACTGGAGTGAGCTCTGGGGCTGGAGCTGACACTGAATCGAGCTCTGGGGCAGCCGGCGGGCTCTACTTCGGAGTGGCCGGCAAACTTGACTCTGGAGTGGCCAGCGGGCTTGTGGGAGTCGTGGCCGGCAGACATGACAATGGCGCGGCTGGCGAGCTTGTCTTCGGAGCGGCCGGCGGGCATGACAACGCCCGTCCAGGCCCCCGCCAGACCTGGTGGTAAGCAAAAGAGCAAGAGGCCCTGAGACGGGCGACACAGAGATGGAGGGAGTTGCTCTTCGGGAGATGGTGAACGCACCACTCCCTCCCCCGGAGGAGGGCAGGGCAGAAAATCTTTTGTTTCCTTTTTTTCCACCACTGACCGCGAGGTCAGTGGTACCCAAATACTCGACAAAAGAGAAATTTCTTCTATCTCTGGGTCCCCTGAGGGGACGGGGGGTTGTGGACGATCCAGAGCCGTATCACACTCTCCCTCCTCTCTCACCAGTGAACAGCAGTGGGCGGATCGGGAGGACGAAATTCAGTTCGCCCTCCCAAGTTCAGGGGCATCCACTTTACTTCAGTGAAAGCAGCAGATGCCCCTATCTTGCATGCAGAGATCACAGTCCTACTGGCGAAGGACGCGATAGAGCCGGTTCCTTCAGCCGATATGAGGTCAGGGTTTTACATCCCTTACTTCATTGTACCCAAGAAAGGCGGTGGGTTGAGACCTATCTTGGATCTGCGCGTCTTGAACCGGGCCCTTCACAGGGTCCCGTTCAAGATGCTCACGCAGAAATGCATCTTCAGGTGTATCCGTCCCCAAAATTGGTTCGCAGCAATTGACCTGAAGGACGCGTACTTCCATGTTTCGATCCTTCCGCGCCACAGGCCATTCCTGCGGATTGCATTCGAGGGGTGGGCATACCAGTACAAGGTCCTGCCCTTCGGGCTGTCCCTGTCTCCCCGTGTCTTCACGAAAGTTACGGAGGCAGCCCTTGTTCCCATGAGAGAACAGGGCATTCGCATTCTCAACTACCTCGACGATTGGCTCATACTCGCTCAGTCTCAGGATCAGTTGTGCGAACACAGGGATTTGGTACTTTCACACCTCAGCCTGTTGGGCCTTCGGGTCAACTGGGAAAAGAGCAAACTCTCCCCGACGCAGAGGATCTCTTTTCTCGGTATGGAGTTGGACTCGGTCGTACCGACAGCACGCCTCACGCAGGAATGTGCTCAGTCGGTGTTGAACTGCTTGAATACATTCAAGAGCAGGATGGCGGTCCCACTGAAACAGTTTCAGAGGCTCCTGGGGCATATGGCAGCTACTCCGGGCAGGAGTGCCCCTAGAGCAGGTCTCCAGGCATGCTGTGGTTTGCACGGATCCCTCGACCACCGGCTGGGGGGCCAAGTACAACGGGCTTGCAGTGTCAGGGGTCTGGATGGGGCCCCAACTGCACTGGCACATCAACTGCCTCGAGTTGCTGGCAGTGCACCTTGCCCTGAGCCGTCTCAAAGGGTGCTTACGAGGCAAGCATGTTCTAGTCCGCACGGACAACACAGCGACTGTTGCGTACATCAACCGACAAGGTGGTCTGCGGTCCCGTCGCTTGTCGCAACTCGCCCGCCACCTCCTCCTCTGGAGTCAGAAGCATCTGAGGTCACTTCTTGCTGTTCACATTCCTGGGCTGCTCAACCGGGCAGCCGACGAGCTGTCCCGAGCTGTGCGCCCGGGAGAATGGCGACTCCATCCCCAGACGGTCCAGCTGGTTTGGGTTGACCGGACGCAAAGCTTCAGGACCTCAGACCAGCTCTTTGTCTGTCACGGAGGCTGGCAGAAGGGGAATGCCGTCTCTAAGCAGAGGATGGCCCACTGGATAGTGTGTGCCCTGCCCATTCAGGTTGCGAGCCCACTCAACTAGAAGTGTTGCATCCTCCTGGGCGCTGGCTCGTGGTGCCTCACTGGCAGATATCTGTAGAGCTGCGGGCTGGGCGACCCCTAACACGTTCGCTAGATTCTATAGCCTTCGTGTGGAGCCGGTATCCTCCTGTGTTCTCACCTCAAACGGGTAGAAACACTGAGAGGCCCCGGCTTCGGGTCGGCTTGCAAAAACCACTCCAGA